>NC_056743.1:1328318586-1328506086 GCF_019279795.1 Protopterus annectens
TTTAAACTGTAAATCAATGTGAGTAGTAGCATCAGATGACAGCAGTAGGAGCTGCCAGGCAGAGATAGTATGAGGTAGCTTTTTTTTTTTTTTAGATCCTTGCAGGCAACCAGATAAAAATAGATCCTTGTTGTTTCTGATTTCAAAGGATGGTTCATAGGTTCATAGGTAGGTACTAGGCTATCGGCCCAAGGGCCTAAGTAAGCCTAGCCAACAAGGTTCCCTGGCTTACGACACCCAAGAAAGTTATTTTCCTGTGTCCCTGTTGAGCAGAGCCACTGAAGTGATCCCCGGGGTGTATTTCCTACTTCCCATCCGCTCATCAAGATTTTTCTTGAAGAGTGCTAATGAAGAACTTTGCTTGACATGGATGAGTAGCTTGTTCCAGAGTATAGGAAGTCTCTGGGACAGGAATCTATCCCTCAAGCATTTCCTGTTTATTGTGGTAACAAGGTTTAGGTCCCTAGAGCATGTAGCTCGGAGGGATTGGGATTTCTTTAGGTGTAGCATGTCCAACAGCTCTGGGTTTAACATAGCTTTATATGTTAGGCAGAGATCTCCTCATAGTAGGCGATATGCTACAGAGTAAAGCTGGAGTTTTTTGAGATGGTCAGTGTAGGACATCTGTTTGAGGCCAGTAATCCTCTTTGTGAGGTACGTCTGTGGCCTTTCCAGCTGCTGCAGATGTCTCATGAGGAAGATTCCAAAAGGGGTGTTGTACTCTATAATGGGTCTAATGAGTGCCGAGTAGAGGGGAACAATGACCTCTTTTTTCCTGGACGAGAACCCTTTTCTGATGAGGTGTGCCACATAGAAGGATTTCCTGACTACTGTGGTGATGTGATTATCAAAGGAGAGACTACTGTTCACCTGGGTCACAAGGTCTCTTATCACACTTTCGGCATTAAGTAGACTGCCGTTTATGTGGTAGTTCATGTGTACAGAGTTTTTACCAAAGGGGATGACAATGCACTTTTCGGCATTGAGCTTGAGGCCATACCTCTGACACCAGGCATCTGTCTCAGGGAAGGCCCTTCTGTAGGATGTCCACATCATTTGGGGGCTCGACTATGGCTCCTAGTTTGCAGTTATCTGCAAACTTCATTAGCCAGAGGCCTTCTGTGTTAGCCTGTACTTCAGAGAAGTAGATACCAAACAGGAGAGGTCCCAGGACTGAACCCTGTGGTGCTCCACTTGTCACTGGTTTGAAGTCATATTTGGAGTCTGCAACTTTTACAATGTGGATTCTGTCAGTGAGCCAGTTGGCAACCTATCTTGTGACCAATGTCCTTGTTTATGAGTTCCATGATGATACGTACCATGGCCATGCAGACCAGGCTTGTCAGACTAATAGGGTGATAGTTCCCAGGATCAGTGGTGGCTCCCCCTTTGTAGAGTGGGATAACTGTTGCTGTGCACCATTCAGTGGGCATAAAGCCTGATGAGAGACTATGATTGAACATGGTGCTTAGGTGGGGAGCCAGTTCCTTCTGAAGTTCATGTAAAAGTCTGGGATGTTGTCCAGTCCCATGGAAGATGTGTTTTTGGTTTTAGAGAGTGCAGCTTTTACCTACATAGATGTGATTACAGGGACTATGCATTCTTTCTGTATAGATATGGGCCCTTTAGGGGTGAGAGGGGGTAAAGTTAACACTGAACCTATCTGCCAGGATGTTGGCAATATCAGTTGGTTCTGTAATTTCTGTGCCGTTGTGCTGTAACTCAGAGCAGATCTGGGTGTTGACATTGAGATTCTTGACATAGTAATAGAATGCTTTGTGGTTGCCCTTAGAATCAGTGGTGATTTTGTTTTTATAGCTAGCTTTGGAGGATCTTATAAGGGATCTCAGCTTCTTACTGAGGCTGACCAGGGAGCTCCTCCTCTCATGGGATTTTACTCTCCTTTGCAACAGTTTCTTCCTTCTGTTGTACAGTTTGTTTATGGCAGGGGACCACCAGATTGACTTCCTTTTTTTGGAGGATAGCATATTGGTTCTGTTTGGGATAGCACGATCCATGCAATCGTGCAAGTGCTTATAGAGTGCATTTGTGTAGGATTCAGCAGTTGTAACTGTATTGTTCATCTGCATGGGTGTCATGAAGTTCGCCACTTCTGTCTTTAGAAGCATGAAGTTGGCTTTGGAGAAGTTTTTTACAATGGTTTCCTTAATGGTGGGTTGGGGCGGGATGCGGATATCTAGGGTGATTTGCGTATGGTCGGATCTGACCAATGAGGAGTTGACTTCAGGTGTGGAACACCAGTCACTCATGTTGGTAATAGCTAGGTCTAGGATATTGTTGCCCCTAGTGGGGTGTGGATAAATTGACCCAGGACATTGGAATTTATGAATTCCAGAAAGCGTTGAGCAAAGGAGTTGGTACATGAGTAGTTTTCTCAGTTAATGTTGGGGTAGTTGAAATCATCCATTATTAGGGTGTTTGGTTGAACCCTAATATTTTCCAGTATATCAAGAAAAGAGGCATGGGAATCCTGGGGCATGGTGGGGAAACTGTAGCAAGCTACAATTTGGATTGCAGTTTTGCCCAGAGTTAGTTGCACTTGGATAACCTCGGATGCATTATTCTGCGCAACTAGCCTGGAGGTGTGGATATCCTTAATGAATATGGACACACCTATGCCTTTGGTGTTTTGGTCCAGGTTAGATGACCGAAAAGTGTGGTATGAGTTATAGCCTGGTAATGCAGGGGTGCTCTCTAGAGCCTTGAACCAGGTCTCAGTCACTGCACAGATATCGATGTTCTTCATTTTAGGGAGTGCCTAGAGTGAGTGCATTTTGAGGTTTAGACGTCTAGCATTGAGTAGCATAACCCTCAGTTTTTGCTTGCCTGTTCCTGTTACGGTGGTGAATTTGTCATTTGGACCTTGCCTAAAAAAGGCACTATAGGGGCGGCAAGACCCTTAGCCAGTATCCAGAATCCCAGGTCGACAGGTGCAGGCCATCTCTGGCAAAGCATCGTGGTCTGTCGACCATGTCATCCCAGGCAGAAAGATACTGGATCCCCTTAGAATGACCCCAGAAGCTTAGCCAATTGTTGAAGTCAATCGTTTTGTCCTTGTACTGCGGTATCATTCTGGGTGATGGCAGGATGTTCCTCGCATTGCTGTCTTGTCCCTCCTAAAACATATTTTTTTAGGTAAATTATTGAGAATTCAAGTTTGTCAATAATGCTAGACAGAGTCATACTAGTTACAATTCAGAATTTTTTTTCTTAGTAAATTACTGATTATTATAGTCAGTCAGTAATGCCAAACATTACAGTTCTATACTGCTTACTATTCACTTACTGTTGACAAAAATGTATGCTAATGGCTCAGTCACTATCCTGATACAAAGGTACCATCTGTTGTAGAAAAGTGAGGTATCATTTTAGCTGTTGAAGCAGATACTAAACTTGTCCTGTCTGGGTTTAATGACAGGCTGTAAATAAGAGAAGGACATCTGAAGACACAAGACAGAGGGACATAGTCGCATTCAGCTTAAAGTCAGCGATGGTAAACTGAGGAGCAGTGATAGCTCCTCTCATGGGTGTTGCCTGTTTTGATGTATTACTCTTGGTGCTGTGATTAACATAATTGCTATGCTACTGGAGGTTAAACTGTGCCTTGCTGACAGCTCTGATGACTCTTTCTTATTTGCTGTCTTTGTTCTTCTGCTAACAAGCTGCAGTATTAGCATTATTTGTGCATCTTTGCTGAACTGTGTCATTGTAGATGATTAAAAAATTCTTAATCGACGGTTAATGGTATCTTTTACTGCATTACTTCTAAGGGGAGAAGTGAGGTGGGACCACAGTGGCCCAGTGTCTCTATGGTATTGTAGAAACATTTATGAATTTGATATAACATCTAAGGAGAGGTGATCACTGTGCTATGTGTCTTTTAGGTATTGTAACTATACTTGTAAATTTACTGGCATATTTTATCATTTTTTCTTTTATATACACATTCAGGTGGGTGAGCCAAAGAAGATAACAGAAATACATTTTGATAGATACAGGTTACAATTCTTTAGCAGAGCAACACTCAAAATTGTGATGAGCATTTTTTATGGAGTTCAATAAGATTTATTTAGCATTCATTGTAAAAAAATAAAGACAAAGGGACCCGTGTGATATATACATGTTTGTGTTTTATAGCCCATTAATTTCTAGTGAGAGGAATTCCCTGAAGGATGCAAGTAGTTAGCCCAAAAGTGTTTTAGTGTGGCCATAAAACAGAACAAGGGAAAATATAAACATAATAGTAAAAATTGGTATATGTCTGGGTCCATGTCAGTTTGATCATGTATTAGCATAAAAGATATGTGAAGCAGTAGTTTCACAGTGTTGAGAGCATGAGGCCACCAAGGAGAACATTAGCAAAGGCTTCCTCATCCCTGAAAGCATTATATTGTTAACAGTGAGTATCTATAATCTCAATACAAAGTGTTGTCTGGAGGTAGGCAGTATGTCCATAAGTTCATAGGTGAATACTAGACTAACTGCCCTTGTGGACCATTTTAAACCTAGCCAATTATTCCGTTAGTTAAAACTGCCCATACCCAGTTCTGTGGTCTATACTTCTATACTACCCAAAGGCTAGCAATTAGTTCTGGGTGAGATAGTGATTATTTATGAGGATTACCATTGAGTATTTATAGCTGCCTTATCACAGGAAGAGCACTGATGCTTCAGAAGTGTTAGCTTTTGGTTGGTCTGCAGTGGAAATGCTGTATTGTTGCTTTCATTAGGAACAGCTTACCTTCCAGCTGAGCAATATAACAATCAGTTATGTTGGCATAACCAAACACAGAGAGGCAGGGCTAGCTTTATAATTTGGGGGGCCCCCAGCAGGATTAATAATCATGGACCACTTTCAAAATTAGTAGCACTGCCAGCAGAGCAGAGTTAAGGGAACTGACCTATCCTCAGTGAGAGAAAAGGAGTTTGGAGCCACAGGCACCCACAGGCTATAAAAGCTGCTAAGTTCTTGATGGTGTAGCCATTACTAATTTAATTTTCCTTATGGTCAAACCTCATAGCTGTGCACATAACAACATAGTATGTGTGAGGCTGTGGACAGTATTTAATGTTTGTGACAAACCTCAGAAGTGTGCAAAGATTGTCACTATAACTTGTCTAGTAGCAGTAAACTGTTTAGCACTAAAGAGTTACAATGCATTATTATGATTGCCATTTTTCCAATTTCCAGATAATTGGACATTGTAAACATATATAGATGGCTGTATTTGAGGGAGTAGGGGTAAGGAGGTGTGCTATTACACTTGTCTGACAGCAGCAGGTTTACAACTTAAAAAATTAAGACTGGATTTATTTCTTTGTTCGTTTTTTTGTTCAATCAATGAATCAGAAGGATGGAAAATAACTGTAAAATGGCCTTGGGAAGCTCCCAGACACCTGTCTTAATTTCATTCCTTATTCCACAGTTAATACATTGCACTCTTGGCCAGTTAGGTTCTGTGGAAAGGACTGAAGAGGAAGATTGAGCTTCTTCCCTTGGTCATGACTTTTGTTTGGGGCATCATTGAACCAAAAGATTGAAAAAAAAAAACCTCTAAAGGCCACTCCAGAACATGGTTTCTAGGGGCTTAGCACCCCCCAGACCACCCTGCCCCCGCTTTCATTCATCATGATGATCAATAAGACAGAACTGTTATTGGCATTGCTAACAGTGAAATTTAGCAGAAGCCGCAGTTAGGGCCAGTTTTAACACTGGAAGAGGCAGCAGAAATAGTGCGCCAGTCTACATTCATTAAAAGGGTGAGTACTGATGTTCTTGTTATGAGAGGTGTGAGTGAAGAGTGCCAGCTGAGTGTTAAACAAGTACAAAGCAGGCTGAAGACCAAAGTATATATGTGTGTGTATGAGAGAAAAAAGTGAGCACAATCTGGAGAAATGTACCATATTCAACCTTGTACATGTTTGGTCAGAGCAATGTTTATCACAAAATAAGAGTTGCAAAAAGTGCAACAAGTTCGGCCATTTTGCTACTGTTTGCAATACTAAAGTAGTCAAGGTAGTAGTAATATAGAATAAAAAAATAGAAAACTGTAAAAATGTCTTTTATTTTGGGGTCAGTGACCAAAGAGCCAGACACAGAATAAAAAATAGCATGTAAAGCTCCCAGTTCATGGGATTCAAGTGTAACTTATAGACTTTGGGGCAGATATCACAGTAATGTCATATGGTGCCTATAGATGCTTTTAAAAATGGACTCTGTTGCTTAGAGCAGAAATGGAAATGGAAGTATGCAGCCCTGGTGAGAAACTCAGATTTAAAGGGATGTTCCTTGCAATGACTAAGTAGAACAGGCACGGATATGAAATTTGGTTCAATGTACTCATAGTCCATATGTGAATAATCTGTTCACTAGAACTGTAGCTTGTGAACTGAGTTGGATTGCCAGAATAAATGAAGTAAATGTGGTTGTGTTTGGTGATTTATTTACCAGGAAAGTCCGACTTGGAACAAAGCCAATTTTCAGCAGAGGTCCAGGGAGAAATGCTCCAGACACATGTCTTTGTGATGTGGGAGGAAATCAGAGCACCCAGAGGAAACTCACATGAAGGCAGGGTGGACATGCAGACTGCACACAGAAGACACACCAGCTGAGAATCAAACTGGAGAACCTCTTGGTGTGAGGCGACAACACTACTGCGGCACCACTGCACCATCCCTATGAGTCTTTGATTCAAAATAAGGCTAAAGCCAGGTGTGAACCTCATATTTAATAACTGCATCCAGGAGTGTACCATTCCCTATTCTCTGCAAAAACAGAGTTAAGATAAGGAGAATGATTAAGAAAATGACAAAAAAGTCATTATTTGTGTTGACTTAAAGAACCTAAATAATGCAATGAAAGAGTAGCATTTTACCTTGCATATTTTA
The DNA here is from genome assembly GCF_019279795.1 of Protopterus annectens. Taxonomy (NCBI): domain Eukaryota; kingdom Metazoa; phylum Chordata; order Ceratodontiformes; family Protopteridae; genus Protopterus; species Protopterus annectens. Next base: position 1,328,325,496 of record NC_056743.1, read on the forward strand.
GAACACCTAGCTCCAAAGATAGCAGAGGTAAAGATGTTCTCCTCACGTTAAGTGTTCAGTGGGCTTTGCAAATACTCTAGTGGGCACATTTTGTTTCAGTTGGTTACCCTCTGGGATCACATTTGCACCTAAGATCTTCCAGTGTGAAATAACTACATATTAAGAGGCTATGAGTGTTGTGGTCATGGAAGACATTTTGTGTTTGGGCCTAATAATCAAATCCATGAAAGAAAGTTACATACTGGGCCTCATACCATTAAAAAATCAGGGCTGAAACTAAATAAAGCGGTGCACTGCTTTGGCAAAAGTAAATTCAGTATTTTGGATATTGTATCAGTGGTAATGGCATCAGAGCAAATACAAGCAAAGTCAATGTTATAGCTGAGCTGGAGAGCCCTGCAAATGTGATAGAACTCCTGTGATAGGACAGTTGCTTGATATGGTTAACTTTTTAGACAAATTTGTGCCAGCATTTTCAACAGTGTTCTGTCCTTTGACAGAACTACTGAGAAGATATGCAGAGTGAACATGGGGAGATTATAAAAGCAGGCTTTCATAATGGAAAAGTCTGTGCTAATGTCTGCACCTATGCTTGAGTACCATGATATCACATAATGCAATGCATTTGGTGCTGATACTAATTGCTATAGACTAGGTGCTGATACTAATTGCTATAGACTAGGTGTTGGTTTGATGCAAATGGATGAGGGAAAACCTATTCCAGTTGTCCTCCATCCTAAAATGCTGACTGAAGCAGAAAACCAAGATGAATGACTAGTGGGAGTATGGGCATGTAAATGATTCCCCTGGAAGTTAGTAGGACTGGACTGTTTCCAGCTGCAAAAAGACAATAAATCTCATTAGCTTGCATGATTTAGATAAAATTAAACTGGGGTGTCATATACTGCTAATGATACTTAGATGTTTCAATGCAAAAGCTGTGCATATGCCAGAAAAGCAACTAGTAATAGCTGATACCATATCCAGAAATGCAATAAATGATCTTATTGAGTCCAACACTGAACAAAATATGACAGCCCACATGTAAAGATAGCTGTCTGCAAAGGTATCTGTGTAGTGGTGAAGTACAAATGCAGATATTTCAAAAGTAATGACAAATGAATCAGTTCTGAATAGAACATAAGCCAAATGAATCAATTCTGAATAGAACATAAGCCAACTCTGGGAAGGGAACCTCTTATAACTACACTACTACTAACGGGGCCATGGCAGAAAATCTCATATGACTTGTACTAATATAATGGCTAGTAGCAGATTACTACTCTAGAGACATTGCGATAATCCAACTATCTGTACTCACTAGTTATCAAGTACTATCACAGTTTAAAATAATCTTATCAAGGCAGGGGGTCACCATAGAACTAAATATCAGCATTGAAACTCAATTTCTATCCATGAAATTTCAAAACTTCAGTACATAGTATGAGTTACTTCATACATCAGATAGTCACTACCCTCAAATGAATGGTGCTGCAGAGAGAGTAGTAGAGGCTGTGGAGAAAATTTCTTGGTGCACCAGATTCACATATTGCCTCAGTATCTTACAAAGCAACTCCATGCTGTGCAACTGGTGTGAGTCCAGCACAACTAATTCTGGGCAGACAAATTCAAAGAAATGTTCTTACACTTGAATCATACCTACAGCCAAGAGTTATTCCATTTAAAACAGTAAAGAAAAATGACCAAAGGGCCAAATCTGAGTACAAGTACAGCTATGCTAAAAGGTATTGTAAAAATCCTCTGCCTGCTTTGGAACCCTGACAAGTAGTTTGACTCAAGTCGGGGTGGAAAAGAAGATGAGAGATGACAGGAGTGACAGACCTGAGGTCATATGTAATCCCAATGACAGGGCCATAACAAGTAAAAACAGATTAAACATCCAGGCCATGCCTGGGATGTCTAAACAAAAAGCCAACAATCTGAACCAAAGGGACAGTTGTCTAAGATGAAGAGGCTAAGGTTCCACCAAGGAGACAATTGCTAAATTCAAAAGAACAGAAGCCACCATTCAAAAAACTGGATGAGATGAAAAATGTCCAATCTGAAATTAATGGAACCAAGCCAAGGGACTAGTCATGAAGTACCCATTTGATGAAACTAGTAGTGATGAATCTGTAAGAATTTTTCAGATAATTACTTAGCCTAGACATATAACACTTGTCAGTGACATGGACAGACTTCTCTGGACAGATCACAGTCTCATGCTCACAGTCTAATCCATTTCATTTGTCAGGTTCCCAGCCTGTCCAAACTACCTCAAGTGGACATAAGGTAAGGCTCCCACTGTGGTTCTAATTCAGTGACTGCTCCAAAGACAAAACAGCCAATGGATGTCTTTTAAAAACTACTATGGCAGGCTTAAATTTAAAAGCATTTATTAATGCTTGGGTATTCTTAGTATCGTCATAAATTCATAAACATTTAGTAGCAGTTATATATGTTTCAATGAAATGATGCAAAATGTATTAAGGATGTGCCAACAGTCTCATAACATATGTATGCATTGACCAAATGTACCCATGTTAACCATTTATAATGCAATGTAGAATGGATAATGTCTCTGTCTTGAAAGAATGTAATTCTCTTTTAAACAAGGTAAGTTGTGGTGGTGCCAGATCATTAGTTGGCCTGTGTGATCATCAGTAAACTGACTGCATCTATTTAGTTTGAAAGACAAACTACTTACTTACACTGTGTGTGGAGCTATGAAGGCTGAATAGGAAGAAGTTATGTACATGTGTGTAGTGCCCCACTGTGCTCATACTGTGACTGAAAATAAACAAGAAATATTTTCACCTGCATTTACTCATTTGTGCACTCATTTAAACACTTGTACAAAGCATTCTGTCGTGGCAGCTACTATGTTAGTTATTTGGATAAACTCCTTTACTAGAGGGAGTACCTCCTGGATACTGCATTACTTACTCAGAAAGAAGCCCCATAAGAACCATGCTACAATTATGAGGGTTTGGCATCCTGCTAGTCACTTAAAAAGTTCTAATAAGGCTTTCACCTACCTAGGGCAAACTCTTGGATCCCCCTCCCTCCAAATCTCAGAAATGTCACTGAATCCCCAGTACTTAAGATCAGGCTCACTTGTCATTTAATAGTGAGGACTATATATTAATGTTCATAGGTTTATAGCTGTGTACTAGGCTAATGGCCCTAGAGCCTTTACAAGCCTAGCCCATAGGATTACCCTGGCATCATGCCACCCCACCTTATTTCCCAGTGCCTCTGTCGACTAGAGCCACTGGAGTGATCCCCAGGGTGAATTTTCTATTTCCCATCCACTCATCAAGATTTCTCTTGAAGAGGGCCACTGAGGTGCTCTGTTTGACATGTATGGGAAGTCTATTCCATAGCATGGGCAATCTCTGGGTTATGAATGTATGAGTTAATTCTATTCCCTCTCCAAGTGTCTGCTCCTACCGTCTCTTTTTTCTGATCCTTGGAGCATGTTCTCTGCTCCGAATGCTGCTGTATATGACATCTCACCCTTCCCTTAACACTGCTTCTTCTATTCTGCTCTATTCCCTTTACCTCTCCCTTACCCCTTCTATTCTTCTGAACCATCTTACTCAGACTTTGTATATATACTTCTCTGATACACTATTATTAACTGATAGGCACTCTACCCTAGGGTTCAAGCCATGTTATAGCTCTATTTGCTCTAATGTCCTATAAAGTACAATATAATTATTCAGTGCCCTCTTTTTTTATTCATCTACACAACTGACCCCATGGGTTCTATACCTTTATCTGTTTGACCCATCCATTCCTTCTGAAGGACTAGGACTGGGCCTCTTGAGTGAGGTCACCAAGCCCCCTCCAACACGGTTATCACTATGTCCCTAGCTAGGTGAGAGTCCTGGTACCTACTTGCTCCTTCCACTGAGCTCAGCAGCTATCCTATTCAAGGTGATGGTTGAGACCCTTCCCTCCCTGAAGTAAGAGTCATAGAGCTCATTCATTCCACAGGCTGAGATCACCAAAACTCTCTCTTCTGGGGTGGGTGGGGGGTAGTTAGTTGATTAGTTAGTTGATTAGGTGGATCTGCCATCCTATCTCCTGTAACTCCTAACCCATTCATGAGCTCCAGTGAGCTCTACAATAGCTTCTAACTTTGGGCAAGTGTGTGAGCCTTCACATGCATGCATGCTGTTAAGTGCCTAGTATCATGTGCCAGCCTTTGCTCAACAGACATGTGCTGCATAAGTGTAACACCTAAGGATCCCCTGGGAGTGGCCCTAGCAGCATGCCACAATAGTAGTCATCCTCCCAGGTTAGAGGAACCAATGATAATAACTCACTGCCATTCTCCTTAACCTGCCTCCTCCAGTACCTGTCTTGCTAATCAGGCAATGGTGATCTAGGTCTCAAGGCTTCATCCTTCTGTGCCCCAGGGCCGGGTGTATTCAATGTCCTCTCTTGGTAGACATTGAACTTGAAGTGCTTTACTTTGCTAACTTCTTATCTCACTATCCTTTGCTTCTCTTTCTTGCTTTTAATGTCTGGTTTTGCCTTCATTACAATTCGTATTATCCTGGTATCGTCATTAAAATTAAAATATGCCTGGTTGCTAATTTCACAAGTTACAAGATGTTGGTGCATGCATCTGTATTAATTTTGGTCTGACGCTATATATTTTCTTTATATCTTTGTACAATCTCTCTATACCTTAACTATCTGAATCAACCCAGCCCCTAAGCTAACAAGCAAACGGACAAATAAAATATATCTTCTTGTTTTTCATGATATCTGTTTTTATCTGAAAACTGGCACCTATTCGAACTCTCTAGATTCCCTAGAGGGTAGAGTCTGTAAGCTCCTCCAGTTTTTCTTATATGGCTCCTGCTTCACACCATGCATAATTTTGTCATCATCATCTTCAGAACTACTTCTGTTCTTGCTATGTGCTTACAATGAAGAGGACTTCAGAAATGCACAAAATTCTCCAGATGAGGTCTTTTACAAAAATATCTATGACTAAACATTGAGTATACTTTCATCAGAACTAGTTGGACAAATGGAGCTTTTATCCCCAGACCTCCACTGAAAATGGGTAATACCTAGTCGAACTTTCCTGGTAAACAAAGACAGTAAATAAATAACTAACTAAATAGTTCCACCGGAAAAAAAACAAGCAGTCCATGATGACGTTAGTAAAAAACAAAGAAACTGATCCATTAAAATTAACATATAAATCATCAAATATTAGATCTAAATTCTGGACAAAAGTATTTTCACTGTTGGATAAACATATAAACAATGCTTCTTTCTTTCATTTGTTTGTTTGTTTATTTATTTGAATTTGTTAACCAGGATAGATAACTAATTACAAATGACCAATTTCAGTCTTAACCCAAGGAAAAGAACAGCAATAAAATTAAATTATACAATTCTGATAGAGTGTCAATGCAATACAATGTGTACAACAAAGTTAGAGTAATGCAATGATAAGGTAAATGTAGTTAAACATCCAGTATGTGAAATTCTGTACAATAAACAGCTGATTGAGTGAAATGAGCTCATGCATTATAAAGAAACTGCATGCAGTATTTACAAGAGAGTCATATCTTAAGGTAATTGTGATATGCAGATAGAGGGATATAGATTCTTGTCATATCAGCATTACACAAATGTGTATCATTTGTAAACTGAGGTTAAATAAAGAAATATAAAGAATGACAAACTGTATATAATATATAGCTTTATGGTATAATAGTAAATATTTATTTTAAGTATTCTAATCTTTAATAATATATCTTATTTATATTTATTTATTTATTTTATTTTACATTTGTTAACCGGGATGGTCCGACTGGATACATGTCCTTTTTCAGCGGAGGCCAGGGGAGAAAAGCTCCAACAGAGTTACATTGATAATTAGGTACAGTAAATGAGCTGAAAGAACTTAACCAAAACATAGGCTATTTACATACAAGTACAAGACTGCCATTACTATTTCTGAGATTACTACAAATGTAACATTAATAACATATTAGCAAGGACGGTAGGCAGTATAATGACATAGAGTTAGACAGGATACATATTTCTTTATCACAGTATACAAAGTACTTAACATCTTAGCTAGTTGTTTATGTTTTAGTTAATGGCACAGAGCTAGTCTGGGTTTGAGCAAGGACATAGCCAGTGTGACTTGAAGTGGAGTTTTAGACTATTTTTGAATTGACTTAGAGAAGCTGCAAGCGTGATGTTATTTGGGAGAGAGTTCCATATTTTACCAGTGGTGTTGGCAAATAGCGTCACCACCTAGGTTGAGAGATTTAGTTGTTTGGACAAGGAGTCTGTTTGCTGAGTGAAGGCAGCTTAGATTGGAGTAGGGAGTCATTAAGTTTTTTAGTGCTGGGGTATTCTCAGGTTGTTTAAGGATTTTGAAGGCCTCTATGAGTTGGGACTGGTGAAGAAGGTGTGGGAATTCTATCCATCCAAGCTTTTTCAGGTTAGTACAGTGGTGTGTTCTGTAGGGTAGGCCTGTAACGAACATGGCAATGTGATTATAGCAGGATGGGAGCTTGGCCAGATCAGATTTGTTAAGGTGAGTGAGGACAGGAGAGGCATATAGTAGGGTAGAGAGAAGGTGTGAACGGGCTGTGGCTGTTCTGGCATTCGGGGTAAGGAAGGCTTTAATTCTATATAGGGTCCCAAGTTTCTTGTTGACTGACTTAATGGCTTGGTTGATATGTATATCAAATCTGAGTTTATTGTCAATGTCAATGTTTACTCCTAATAGCTTTGTATAGGTGTCTGGGGAGATGATGGTCCCATTATTGGATTTTATAGTGAAGTTTTCAGTCGGAGATCTATTGGTTGGGTAGAAGAGAAGTAACTTGGTTTTGTTTGGATTTAAGATCAGGAGATGGTTGGCAAGCCAGTTTTCGACTTTGGTGAAGCTATGTTGGGTGGTAGTTAGTAGATTTGCAAGAGAGGCATTGGAACATATTATAGTCGAGTCATCTGCATATTGAATGCAGGTGGCTTCAGGGATGACTGTTTGGATGTCGTTTATGAAGACTGAAAAGAGGAGAGGTCCTAATATGGAACTTTGAGGAACTCCTATGGTATTTGGTAGTAGGCAGGAGAGCTTGTTTTGCCACATTACTGCTTGTTGTCTCCCAGTGAGGTAAGCTTGAAACCAGTCAAGGGCTGGAGTATCTAGATACAGGGTTTTTAAAGTATATAGAAGTAACTGATGGTTTACCATATCGAAGGCTTTCGATAGGTCCAGGAAGAGAGCGGAGGATATTTTTTATTATTCCGGTTAAGATTAATGTTTTCAGTAAAAGAGAGGAGGGCAGTGGTTGTACTATGATGGGGTCTGAATCCATGTTGAGAGTCTGTGAGTAGTTTATTTTGGGTTAGATAGAGCATTAGTTGGTTGTGCATGCACTTTTCCATAATTTTGGCAAGTGGTGATAGTATGGCTATAGGTCTATAGTTGGATAGTTCTGTGGATGAACCTCCTTTGTGGAGTGGAATAACATAGGATATTTTCCAAATTGACGGGATTGAGGCCTCGGTTATGGTTCTGTTAATTAGGATTGAGATAGGGCAGGCTACGACATCTGCAGCAATTTGCAGGTATTCAGCCGGCAGAAGATCGGCTGAAAGGGTGGTTGGCTTCAGTTTTTTCAAAAGGGATCTGATAAAGGATGTGGACACTGGCTGGAAGTTAAAAGAGAGTGGTGAGTCGGGTATAGTGTTTATAGAAGTGTGGGGAGGAGAAAGTTGGTTAGCTAATGACTGGATGGTTTCTGTGAAGAAAGTATTGAATGAATTGGCTATATCTTCTTGGCTCTTGTCAGATAATGTTCCTGGGGTCGGAGTAGTGGATTTGCCTGGTTGGAGAAGTTTATTTATGCCTGCCCAGTACTTTTGAGGGTTATTCTGATGTTTGTGTTGCAGATTGTAGAAGTAATTTTTCTTATCTAGTATGATGGCTTTTTAGTCTCATTTCTAAGTTGTTGGAATTTGATACAATCTAGGGGTAGTTTGGTAGTGTGCCATTTATCCCACGCTTTGTCTCTAGTTGTTATTTTGGTTTTGGTGTCTGTTGTTAGCCAGGGTGCTAGTTGAGTTTTAATTCTTATTGAGCGTTTATGGGCATGTGAGTCAAGTATAGTAAGGAATGAATTGTTAAATGATGACACTGCCTCATCAAGGGGAAGGAACTTTAGTTTTGTCCAGTTACATGATTTGAGTTCAAGTTGAAATTTAGTTGGGTCAAAGTTTTTCTTGGATCTGATAGACCTATAAATAGGTAAGCTTGTACAATTAATTTTGTCTTTCATGATGTATGTGAGTAGGTGATCACTAAGATCATTAGGGAGAGTTCCAGACATATAGTTCTGGGGATGACTGTTGGTGAGTATCCAGTCTAGTATACTCTCTTTTTGGTTATTGTTACCTGTACGTGTGGTAGATGATATTATCTGAGAGAATCCATGTAGGTTAACAGGGATGGGGTTGGACTGTGCTGTGCATTGGTTCCAGTCAATATTAACATCGCCCAGGACAATGGTTTCTTGAGGGTAGTTGTTGGCTATCCAATGTAGAATGACCTCTAGTGTTTCTACATTGTTCCCAGGGGGAATATAGGTGACAATTAGGTTAATGCCCTTATGATTATTTAGTAGAATTTTTAGAGCTAGTATTTCAGCGTTAGAGTCATATCTGAGATATGTTTATGTTCATCTTTTGAATATGACTGCAGTATATTGAAATATGAAAGAATTCTAAGTATAAATAAAATATCTGCACTGGTTGTACTGATATTAAAAATCTTTTGCCTCAACTAATAAATAAAAGTGAGAAAATGGTCAACACTGGAATCATCAGTTGCAACAAAAACTATAAAACAGAGTTTTTGCAAGGGGCAAACCCTTCTGTAGCCCTTACCCCCTCATCTGTAAATATACTAACTCAGAGATTTCACAATATTGGGAGAGACCTCCTCCCCCACTGTTCCATGATCTTACTTTATTCAATGGACAGTTTTGAATAAATATGTGAATCAATGAAAAATCGTCGTGTCTCAGTTTATCAAAATGCTTATCAAGGAACAGCAAGACTCCCTTACAAACTGATGGTATAAAAAAGATAATTATTTCTTGATTTCTTGTTATGGAGAAGTGCTTTTTCTTATGAATCCTGGTTTTCAACAATCCATCTGTGCTGCTATGTCACATTGCTTACTCAACTTCAAATGATATGATTACTTACAGATGCTTTTTGATAATTTGTTGTACCTGCTGTTTCAGTTCTGATTCTTTACCTATTTCTGGGCTTCTGCATGCCATATCACACAAACACATGTTCAGCAATTCCTTTCAGATCATGTCAAATCTCTTCCCATCCTTTCTACACCAAAATCTATATCAACCATGTAAATTACAAAATGTATGTATTTACTTCTAGATAGTCTGCAGACAGGGCATTGCACTCTAGTTGCAGCTGTGCAACCATGGAATTCATGTGTATTAAGTAAGAAGATGTGGGGCCAGAATCCCTCACATAAAGGGTGTACTTTTAGCAGACTAAGGTGTGGGATGTATTATGTCTGTGTGTAGTGTGTACAAAAATAATATTATTAGTATTAGTTCTATGCCTGGTACTTGGAATAGACAATATAATGAAAACTAATGCATCATTCCAGACTGCAAGGTGAAAGAACTGCATTTGTAATTGATAGTGATGCAATGCTGTGTGACAAAATGTGTAGTTGCTGTTTTTTTTTTGACAGTATATATATATATATATATATATATATATATATATATATATATATATATATATATACAGACACATACATGCATGGATACACATAAATATATTTTCCGCATATAATCTAAAACATCAAGAGTTGTTGTTGTTGCATCTTTCGTTTTTTTCCCGGTTAGGGGTCGCCACAGCAGAACTCCGGTCCGCTAATGATTGGCAGAAGATTTTTACATGCCGAGTTGCCAGCCCTGATGCACAACCTTCAACGAAGGTACGCCCATTCACGCATGTCTCCACGCAGAAGACACTCTAGCAGAGAATCGAACCGGACAATGTCTTACTGTGAGGCGACAATGCTATGGCAGAAAACATCAAGAGTGATTGCAAAAATATTGACCGCAAAAGGTATCATACTCAGCACACTATAGGTTCATAGGTTAGTATTAGGCTAACTGCCCTTTTGGGCCATTTGAAGCCTAGCCAGTTATCCCATGTGAGAATCAAACCCTGCACCTTGTGTTTTTAAGGTAAACACCTTAACCATTATGTCATCCTCCCACCCACACAGTCAAAAACATTATTTTTTGAAGAGGGCAAGCTCTCTGTACCTCTCATGTGGGCATCTGCACCCCACACCCCCTAATAATTATATATACTAACTCCAAGATTGCATAAACGTGGGGTAAAGACATATTCCCCAACCCTGGGAACTGTGCAATCTCACACAATTGTTGATCATCTCATTAAGGAATAAAGTAAGTAAGTTAGATGCCCTCAAGTCAAAATCAACTAATGGTGACTATATGGATATGTCCCATAGGGTTCTCTTAGCATATTAGCAAAGTAGATGGCCAGTATCCCCCCTCCCCCAGCGTGCAGGTACTGCTACTGGCCACTAGTGTCCCAACCAGGTTTTGAACTCATGTCTACCAGCTGCATCCTATTCTATCCTGCATCTTAACCTCTGTGGTATTGATCTGAGCCTTAATCAAGTTAAGAAACCAGAAGACTGCACGTGTAGATTGCAGAACAGTGAACTTACTTGAGAATTCACACAGCAAGGTCCACAGAAGGACAGATTTACTACACTTGATTCAGAGCTAAATGTTTTAGCTTGCACTTTTTCCCTCAACAGAAGCCAGAAGTAATTAACTCTGGTTTTCTCATACTCAGAAAAAAACACCCCAAAGACCACCTGGGACTAAACATGGAACATGGGAATAATAGTAGGTAAGCAATAACAAGGACCATAAGAGGTCTAGCCATATAGACTTTTAAGTAAGTACACTTAAAATTTGCTGCCACCTATCAAAAGTACTTAATATTGCCCACCACCAATATCCCTGAAGGAATTTTCTGTTTTGTGCTTAACTGCTCGCAATATGCCTTTTATAACACTTAGCTCAGAGATTCCTGATTCCCCCTTTATGCTTCCCCCAACAATCACAGACATTTATTTCTTTCCTGAGTCAGAAACAGCTCTTACATTCCATGCACACTTAATGTATATTCCAGCAGAATAAATTTTACCTTTCCTCAATATTATGTAAATGAACAAGCATGCGTCTATGGGCATTGACATCTTACAAGTGCAATTCTGCAGTGCAGTTTATGGTGAAAACTTCACAAAGCTTAAATACAGCTTACAACAGTATCAGAGCCTGAAGAACTAAGAAAAGAAATGAGGGGTAAAAAAGCTACAAACATCACTTTTTATATCCATTTCTCTTTCAAGGCAATTCAGTACTATTAAGGTAAATCCAAAGCTGTTCAAACTTGAGAGTTCATTATTTGTGTTTTTTTAATTTTGTTTGTTTTTTTTTTTTTTTTTGCTTTGACTAGAACACACAAAGTTCAGTACCATTCTTTTGGTTTTAGATTTTAAAATATCATAAAATTAATACTGCATTTATATGTTACCAGTGTGTTAGCACTTCAGGGCTACTTTGTCACAGGGGTTGTGTTTTTTCCTTAAGTCACAAGATGCAGAGAATCAGAAGAATATATGTTTTATGCATTCTCCATTTTCTCTGATTTTGTATGATTTTGGAGATAGTATATGTGTGCTTGTATGTGTGTATATATGGCTGTTCATCAAAATCACAAAGGTTTGAAACTCTAAATAATGAACTGTTCAATAAAGAAAAAAGCAACAAAGCAAAGATAAAAAGGAAAAACAATGGCTTTTATGCAGAGGGGGAACCGCCCATTTTGCAATGCTTTGTACTGTTTTTTTTTACAAAGTTTTTTGATTTTTAGCTGTTACATTTGTGATGTTTTGCTTCTTATATATAGAGTAAGTATAGATGATAGAGCAGGGCACTTAGATGGTTTATAAATGAGAACGAGTTTGTGAGCTGTGGTTAGTTGGATAAGGTGAGCCAGTTGGGGAGTTCAAGCCATTTTAGGTTGTGCAATGATAAGCAGTGGTGGGATGAGTAGGAAGCATTAGTTACAAACTTAGCAAATTTGTTGTAGCATGAGTCAAGTTTGGATTTTAGAGAGGACTGAATGTTGGTGAGGAGGGTGGTACCGTACAAAAGAGAGGGTAATAGAAAAGAAGAGGCAAGGGATAGTCAGGCTGATGCATTGAGTAGATGTTTGTGTTGGTAGAGGGAGACAAGTTTTTGATGTGTTTTTTTGGCATTGGACTGGATGTGCAGGTCGAATGTGAGGTTTTCGTCTATAATGACACATAGGAGTTTTGTGCTAGGTACAATGTCAATGGTGGTACCATTTAGGGATTGAATGGTGAAGTCCTCTTTTTGTAGGAGTGTTGACTTTTTGGGGGCAAAGATTACCAATTTGATTTTGTTGTTGTTCAGGGCAAAATGATTATTAGACATCCATACTTTGGTGTAGGTGAGGATGTTTTGGGTGAGTTGGTGTAGTTCTAAGGAGTTGTTTGCAGTGCAGATGATAGTGGAGTCATCTGCATACTGGATGACTGAGAGAGTGTGGTGTGGAGGTTATTGATAAAAATGCTAAACAGAAGAGGACCTAAAATTGAGCCTTGAGGAACACCAGCAGTGGTGTTTAGGAATGGGGAGTAAGAGTTTTGCCATTTCGTTAATTGTTGTCTGTTAGTGAGGTAGTTAGAGAATCAGTTTAGAGTGTGAGATGAGGTGCATATGTTAGAGAGTTTTGTTAGAAGGAGAGAGTGGGATATAGTATTGAAAGCTTTACAAAGATCAAGAAAGAGAGAAGAGACGATTTTCCATGATCATGGCCTCAGTTGACTGTGTCCATAAAGGATATGAGGGCAGTGGCGTTACTATGTCGTGGCCTAAATCCACGTTGGGTGGAGGAGAGGATGTGGTTGTGATTCAGATGGTGAAGAAGAGTATGACTACATTTTTCCAGAATCTTAGAGATGGGTGATAGTATAGCAATGGGGCAGAAGTTGGTGGTGTCAATGTTGGGGCCACCCTTGTGGAGTGGGAGGATATAAGCTTTTTTCCAGATGATGGTAATATAAGATTTTTGGATAGATCTGTTGAGAAGTATGCTGATAGGGTAAATGACAGAGTTGGCTGATATTTGCAGGAATTTGGGGGTATATTGTCAAGGGTATTTGTGCATGGTTTGAGTTGTAGAGGCAATTTTTTAATAGTTGAGGTGGGTGTAGGTGACATAGTAAAGTTGGGAACTGAGGATGTACTGGTGTTAGCTGTATATTGGTCTGTGGTGGACAAGCTGGTCATGGGAAAGGTAGAGGTTAGACTGACAATAGTATCTATGAAGTAGAAGTTGAAGGTTGCAGCAATTTCAGTGGGTGCTTTATTTGGGTTTAGGCAAGGATTATTGCTAGAGCCTGGGACTAATAAAGAGTTGAGAGAGCGCCAGCATTTCTTTGGGTTTTACTTGTGTTGACTTTGTAATGTAGGATAGTGTTGTTTTTTGTTTTGTAATAATAGGAGCTTAACCTGGTTTCGGAGCTGTTTGTATTGGGCGAGGTCAGATGGGTTTTTGTTTTTTTGCTAGATTTTCCATGATTTGTCTCTCCGTTTCATGAGATCCTTAGTGGATCTTATTAGCCAACTGGCATGGTTGGTCTTTATTTTCTTTTGCCTAAGGGGAGTGTGATTGCTTAGTATGCTGTGGAAAGTTGAGTTGAAGAACTCAACTGTCTCATTAAGGGGAAGTGATTTTGCACATTCCAGTTGATGCTATGCAGCCTTTGGTTAAAGCTATAGGGACAGAAATGGAATTCATCTCTGGTTAGCCTGTACTGATGTTTATTAATTGTTCTGATACATTCACATTGTATGAAGGCCGGTAAGTGGTCACTTATACTATTGGAGAGTGTACCAGCGAATGTGATCTTATTTGGGCCAGACACTAAAATCCAGTCTACAACTGAGCCATTAGTATTATTGTTATTAGGCCTGGTTATATTGTTAACTAGCTGGGTGAACTTATATAGATTGATATTGCAGGTAGAGTGGTGTGGGATATGTCTAGCCCATTGATATTTACATCTCTCAGCATAATTGTCTCATTTTTTAAGTCAGTAGATGCCCAGGCAAGAATTTCCTCAAGAATTGGGATGTTATTGCCTGGAGGAATATAAATGACTACCACACAGAGGTTCTTGCAATTATTCATTTTCAGGAAAGAAACTAGTAGTTCGGCTGCGGACAACTGTGGGATGGGTTTTGTATATGGGACAACAGTGAAGGAAGTGGGGTATATTAGAGAGATGCCTCCACCTTTTTTTTAGGGTCTTTCAGCCCTAAGACAGGCAAAACCTAGGGGGAAGAATTCTGGGTCCTTAATGTAGGGTTTTAGCTATGTTTCTGTTGCGGCAATAATATCAGGTTTGTTGTGGGTATCCATAGATGAAAGCCTGCTATTTTATTTCTGATACTTTGTAGGTTAATTGAGTAGCCACAGTGGTGCAGTGGTTAGCGTTGTCACCTCCCAGTAAGAGGTTCTCCGGTTTAATCCTCATCTGGGGTACCTTCTGTGCAGAGTCTGCATGTCCTCCCTGTAGTCGCGTGAGTTTCCTTTGGGTGCTCTGGTTTCCTCCCACATCCCAAAAACATGGTTAGGTGGATTGGACACTCTAAAACTGGCCCTAAGTGTGAGTCCGTGCGTGTATGTGCCTTCTGTAGAAGGCTAGGCACTGGGCTGGCAACTCGACACTGTAAAACTCTACTGCCAATCTGCTGTGATGACCCCTAACTGGGAAAAAACGAAAGAAGAAGAAGATACTTTGTAGGTTAATTGTAGTGAAGTATATATAGTATATAATTTCCTTTTGACTGTGCAACGTACTTATCAATAAGTCCATTACCAAGCAATCATACATGGCACGAATATTGCCCATCATACCTCTCAACCTCTTACCACAAGAAATCTGGACAAAAGCCCAAAAATAGGGTCAAATCTTAAATATTGTTCTTATAAACTTATAAAGTTGCTAGAATAAAAGGTTTTGTGTCATCATGCATTTTTCTGAAGGATATGAAGTCTGAAACTCGCATGTATGTGATTATTTAATGAATTCAATCCTCACTGCTTTGCCAGAAAACCACAAATATTATGAGGAACAGAT
This sequence comes from Protopterus annectens, assembly GCF_019279795.1. Taxonomy (NCBI): domain Eukaryota; kingdom Metazoa; phylum Chordata; order Ceratodontiformes; family Protopteridae; genus Protopterus; species Protopterus annectens. The sequence continues at coordinate 1,328,340,821 of NC_056743.1, forward strand.
CAAAAATATGAGGCAAAAATCTGGACATTCTGCAAAAATCTGGATATGTGAGAGTGCCTGTTTGCAACCATGCTCTGGAAGAGAATAGTTTAATTATCTAGACAAACAAGCAGGCATATATTCGTAGCATCAACATGCTTTTGCATGACTGAACACTCGGAGAGAGAGGAGCAGAGAGGATGCACAGATTAAGACTATGTATGATCACAGGCCATAACTCTCATAACTCAATTTCCCAAATGTGGGGCAATGTTTCTCAGCAAATGAAATAGGATCATAGGAAGTTACTAGGCTAATGGCCCCAGGGCCCTTACAAGCCTAGTCAAGTTCTACCCTTATTTCCATGATCAGCACCAGTTGCCCCTGTCCAAGAGGGACACAGGTGGAACCCCTGGGGTGAATTTATGGTTACCCATCTGTTAGATTAGGGACCTCCATTTTAAAGTAGTTATTAGGTATTATGCAGACTAAAAGGTAAAATGTGTAGTGTCAGACATGTATGCATTCAGTTTCAGAGAAAGGAAAGATAAGCGTGAAGTGTGCAGAAAATACAGAAATACAGGATGTTCTTTTCTCAAGGGAAAGATATAATCTTGCCAGCTACAGAATGTCCCTTAATGGAATGTTAAATAAAGCACATATGAGACAAGGCCTGAGACCAAGGACAGGATGAGTGAATGCAGTTTACAAAGGAAAATCACTGGACTGAAGCAATATAATATGTTGTGTTCAGGACAGCAGCTCAGTTAAGGTTAGTTAGTTCATTCGACCTGTCATTACAGAGAAGATTAAGCTACAAGACAGACACTCAAGCTTGAGTACAGAAGACAAGTCAAATAAAGACTATTTTAGTTTACGTTGCTCAGGACAATCAGAATAGGGCGTGTAGTAACTTTGGGTATTAATCAGCACCCCACAATTTCTACAGATTGTTATTGTTTAACAGCACTGTTAAGGAAGACAGCATTCATATATTGTGAACATCTAATAAAGCCTTATTGAATGAACTACAGTGTTTGGAGAATTCATTCTGAAAAGTACCCAAGACTCGGCCCATAAAGGAGAGACTGGCACCTGTTCAGCATGAATTTGAGTAATTAACAGGTAAAAAAAATTGTTTCAGTCTCATTTCAGTTGCTTCCAGTTAATTCTAGTACAGTACAGTCTTATCAATTCTTACACCATCCAATCATCCAGACTGCGTTTGAAGAGGGCCCATGAGGTACTCTGCTTAAAATGAAGTAGGAGTCCATTCCAAAGGTATGGTAAACTCTGGGAAACAAATCTGTCCCTCCATCAGGTTCCTTTTTTTTTTTAATTGCAATTTTTATTATCTTGTGCACCAAGTACAGCCAGGATAAACATATGCAAGAAGAAAAATGCAATGCTGATCACACATATAATTTAAATAGCAACGATAACTCTTAACACCTATACTCTAAGGCAACTAACTATTTACAATATCTACAGCAGTGCTACTAAGATAAAACTAGAAAAGAGAGAAAACAGAATATATGAGTTCAGTCTTTTTACATCCTTAATAAGATGCAAAAACATTAATTTGTGACTATTATATAAGTATGGGCTTTATTCAGTTCTAACTACCACTAAGTATTATTTCGTAAGATAAGATGCATCGTTGTCAAGTATCCAAGAAATGTTTGAACAGTAACTTCCAATATTTCTGATAATAATCTCATTTCTTTAGGTTTGTTATAATTAGTCTTTGAGAGGATATATAAGTTGTGGCCATATTTCTAAACCCTTTCCAAGATCTAACCAATTTTTGGTTATATAGAGTTTGATTAGTGAGCAAACAGTAATTACCATATGCAATTCCATTCCTGGATAGTTTAGAATCTATAATGTGGAGAATAACTACTTCCCATGATAATGTTGATTTATGTTACCCCATCTTTTCTAGACGTAGCTTGAGAGATTCCCATAGATTCTGTGAATATTTACAAAACTATAAAACATGTAGAAGGTCTGCTTGGGGGTATGAGCAGCATGTACATGAAGGAGATGTTTTGGGATCAAACTTTTTCAGAATCGTAGGGGTGTAGTATACATTGTTGTTGATCATTAGTTGTGTATAGACCATTTTTTTTAAAGGGGGAAAAGTTGATAGTTGAGTTAATTGCTTTGAGTTTCTGTTCTTCTAATAAGGTTATATGTTTTGGAAAGTGTTTTCTTCCTGCTAGATAAGTTTTCCAGAATATTTAGTAGTCTATTTACATCCATTTCGTTTATAGATATGTCATTGATGATGAAATTGTCTCCCTAATCTGTCTTAGAATGATGAAGTATTTTTTAACCTTTAATGCTTCACTCAGTTCCTGCAGAGTTTTCTGTTTATGTTTGTAAAAATCCCATACAGTGCATTTCTTAATTAAAGGAAAGTCCTTTAGGTTGAATATTTTGTTATTAATCTTTATATTTGGGTTTAAGTTGATTGGTTGAAGAAGTGGTAAGGCTTTATCTAGACTTAAGGATTTTATCAACTCTTGGAAACTCTTGAATTTTTGTTTTATAATACTGTTTATTTTGAAATTTCTAATATTTGCTGGGGTTAAAAAGAATGGATTTGGGGTTTACCTCATTTGTAAGCACATGTTGATGCCAGATCCTAACCCAAGTCGGAGACCAAGGTTCACTGTCAGGTGAAAAATTTGAGATTAATACTAGCCTAATTGCACATACAATTTTATGGTATAGCTGAAAATCAGGTAGACTCAGGCCTCCTTTTTCTTTGAGGTATATTAGCTTTAAGTAGGATATTCTAACAGATTTGGTGTACCAGATGAATTTAGCGAGTTCCTTGTTTATTTTTTGAAAAAAGTAGTTTGGGATGGTTGAAATTGATTAATTAAAATGATATAGCAATTTAGGTAGAATATTCATTCTGATTATTGCTGCTTTAGACAATGTGGATAAGTTGTCTCCATCTAAGTAGATCCTGTGTGATGTTATTCCATATTTTATTCGCATTATTTTGTATCATAGATATATGATTGTGATCATAAGATATCCCTAAGTATTTTATATAGTATACTATTTTGAAGGGGGAGTCTGGGAAGTAGTTTTCCTTGTGATTTAAGGGGTTAATGGGAAAGATATGAGATTTATTTTGGTTAATTTGGTAATTCAAAGCTTTTGAGTATTTGTTTATTGATTTTACAATTTTGTTAAGATCAGTATTTGGGAATTCAAACTAGATGTTCAGATTGTCTGCAAATGCAGACAGCATTACTTTAGAATTTAAGATTCTAGGAAATGAGTGAAACATTCTTTGTGAGATGTGAAGAAACAGTGGCTCAATGTAGAGGTTAAAATGAAGCGGGGAAAGTGGACAACCCTGCCTTGTACCACTCTCTATTTTAATAGGACTTGATAGAGTTCTATTAATGTATAGATATGTGTGAAAATGATTGTATAATATTTCTATTAAGTTAATAAAGTCTTTAGGAAAGTTAAAATGTGAAAGTGATGAGAATAGGAAGTTCCAACTTACTCTGTCAAATGCCTTACAAGCATCTAGGACTAATGCATATCCTAGGATATCTATCTTTTTTAATAAGATGGATCATGGAGTCCAGAGTTAAGGTATTATCCCATGCATGTCTATTAGACACGAATCCAGATTGTTCTGAAGATATAACTGAGGCCATAATTTTCTTGAGTCTTTCAGCAAGCAACATTGCTAGAATTTTGATGTCTACGTTAATTAGGGATATCGGTCTATAGTTATGAGGACTGGCTTTGTCGATGTTATTTCTGGGAATTAAAATTGTTTTTGCTTTATTTAAATATAAATCAGTTAAACCATTAGTTCTAATGAAGTTAAACACTTTCATAAGTATGGATGAAAGTCTGTGGTTAAATTTCTTGTAGAAGTCTGTTGTATATCCATCTGGACTTGGTGTTTTGCCTATTTTTTTATTTTTTAATGGCTTCAGCTATTTCCTATAGTTCAAAAGGGGCTGTCAGGTGATTTACTTGGCTGTTTTTGATCGCAGGAAACTTAAGGTTTCCTAAGAATTCTTCAGTCTCAGAGATAGGGGTCTGATGGTCCTTCATGACATAAATGTCTGTGTAGATTTGTTTAAATACCTCTATTATTTGTTGGTCAGTTTTGAATATTTTGTCTTGGTATTGTAGAAAGGTAATCCTTGAAGTTTCCTGCTTACTGTTTATTATTCTCACAAGTGTTCTAGACAGAACTTGTTCCCATTCCGAATATCTAGCTGTGAATTTTTGTTCTTGAAGGGTGTAGTTTTGCTGATGTAATTCAAACAATTCTTTCTGTGTTTTACTTATCTGATTCTCAACATCATGTCAGTGTGTGTTATCAAAAGTTTCCTCTCTAGTTCCTTAAGTTTGAGAATTAACCTACTTTCCTTTTCTTTCCCCATTTTCTTAAAATAAGAGGCTTTATGAATTAAAATGCCTCTGAGTGACGTCTTACAAGCTGCTCATTGGACATCGTATGGAATATCTATGGATGTTAGATTGTTATCTAGTTCTGTTAGAATGTCTGATATCTCTCTTATCACTTCTGGTTTAAAGAGTAAATTATTATTTAAAGACCAATTGCTTGTATTATTATTATTATTTGAGGATTTAGCTGTCCAGTTTATTTTAAGCGTAACCATTGAGTGGTCTGAAAAAAATCTGGGCTCAGTGGAATACTTTATTTCTCCTCTCGCTAATGACTCACAATTTAAGAAGAAATCTAGCCTAGACCAGGAGTTGTAACATTTAAAATATTATGTACAGTGGTCATTTTTCTCTAGATCATCACCAAAAGATATTGGATCAAGGAGATAGAAGTCCAAAATGAGTTCCGCTATGGTTATTGAAGCTTGAAGGTTGTATGAGTTTGCTTTACTAGTATGGTCTATCTTAGGGTCTATGACTACATTCCAATCTCCCCCTAATATGAGGTAATGATCTGGGTATTTACAGAGCAGTTTGTGAATTTCCAAAATGAAATCCTTCTGGTTTGAGCATGGGCCATATACGTTAATGAATAGAGTTGGTTTTGGCATTTTGAGGTTCACTGTTGTGAAGTAGTACCATCTGTCATTTGTGTCAGTATTCAGCTATGTGATAGAATCCTGCAATGATTTTTTTAATTATAATGGCGACTCCCCTGGAGTTAGTACTGTCTCAGGATGTTATGATAGTTTTTATCCACTTGTTAATAACGCTTTCCCACTCATTTTTCAACATATGTGTTTCTTGTATGAATAAGGCATTGCCTCAGACTTAAATATTAGATGAAGCAACAATTTTTTCTTATTCTTATCTTGCTGTCCTCTCACATTCCATGAATTCACTAGCCACATGTTAAGACTTATGACATAGTTCTATTATTACCAGTTTTTTAGATAGATTTTTTTTTACTGTGTTCATACGTCCATATTTCTTTCTTTCTTTCTTTCTGTTGATTTGACAATATGACTTGCATTAGTAGCACTAAACTCTTCCAGAACTGAACCTGTGCCTCCTCACTTAAACACCTTAACTGGAAGAGATAGAAAAAGGTTGGTTACAAGATAGCTGAATAACACACTACTATTAGATAATGAGGGCATGTAACCTATGAAAAACTTTAAACGTAACTGTATAAACTCACATACACATCTAAAACTAATATACGCTGCTATGTTCACTCCGAAATGAGTCATCCTTTATCTAACACCAGAAAACCACTATACTCCTATTTGACTCTAGTGCCAGTAAGATTATGAAGTGTTTTCAGCAATGAATGACTATTCCGTTGTTAGTTTATGTTGTTTTTCGTCTGGGTTATGTAAGTATAAGTGTCTGAAAATGAACATACAGAGGAGGTTTAGTATCAAGAGCAGGTACTAATCTGTCAGCATATTTATCAAAATCATTTAAGATTAAGCCACTATAGTCGCTAAAGTTCATAAAGCTGGAGATAATTTTTCTCAAGTTATACATCTAATATCAAGCCCCGGTTAAAGAAATAAAAAAAAAAAAAAAAACAGGTTAGTTAACAGTTATTGCAGTCTTATGAGTTCTCACATATTTTAGGTTATCTAATACTGATAGAGCTAAGAAAATCCTTTCCCCATAGCTGCATATACAAAATCTTTCATCAGGCATTTCATTCTACCATGCTCATTCTTTTAGTATCTTTAGGGATCTGCCTCATGGGTGGATACGATTTATCCAATTCCCCACTTCTAATAATCTTAGTGACACACATTGGTATTTTTTTCTGTAAGTCCAGAGTCAATTAGATTGATTTGCAATTGTATACGCATACTATAATTATATAATATAATTATAATGATTTGCATTCGTAGAGGCATACATTAGTATTTACATACATTAGTACCTTGACATGACATACATAGCGACATACATTACTATTATTTCTGAAGGTCCAAAGTCAATTATACTGATTTACATTCGTAGAGGCAGCATAAAGTCTTCCAGTTTGAATATACCTAGTACCATAGTGAACAATAAACAAGTAGTATCAGAGTAAAATACCTCGTCCTTGAAAACTAATCTGGATGTGGGGATCAGAGGCATAAAAGAACTTCTAATCTATATAACTATACTTAAATGAAAAGTTATCTCTGCCATAAATTAAAAATACTATGCAGCACATTTAACAAAAAGATCTATATATATGAAAAGTGTATAGACTCAGCTTAGTATCTGTTAATCTGTTGCTCCAATTTCAAAAAGACATTCATTTACCAATGACCCATATCTCTGACCTCTTATTTCATTTGCCTGATGCCATCTTACTCTGAAGCTCTCGCTAGAAAAAGAAGTCATAGGTTGCTAGCTAGCTCACCAGATTGCATATTTAATTAGCGATAATCCAGGGAGAAAGGAAGAAACAAAAGTTGTTCCACAAGCAGTTTCAGACATAGACACTATGAGAAGTTGAAGTATGCCTTATATAAGACTGTCGTAACCATATAAACAGCAATGCCACTTCTAGACCATTGTCGCCTGTGATAATTATACTAGAGCAAATGTCTGGGGTATTGGTTTCAAGTATCCACCTTATCTTATGATTTCAGTCCAGTAAACTGAAACCTTTTTTATTCTTTAACTTACATATGTCCAAGCACTACTTGAGAAGTTAACTAGTGCATCCTATCTTAATTGACTCCCATTTTAGCATGTTGTTGTCACGATGATAGGGTACACTTTGACAGGAAGGAAGTTGTTACCTGAAGTGTCTCCTAGTGAGCAACATACTTTTCACTATTCGTTCCTTCACTACTGAAGTCAGATAATGTGAGCACTTCCAGTAACCCAGGGGACGTTTTTTTTTATCAGAATTACAGCTATACAGTTATGTGTTTAAGATCTTGACATATACCTATCTTGTGATGTTTGTGTCTTGTTTTTTGTACAGTGAGCGATGGGCTCTCTCGATAACTATTTCCTTAGAGTGCTCTTCTTTCGGAAGTAAGCTCTTAAATATCTGGTTGATAACTGTTGGTAGTTGACTGTATTCATAACTCTCAGGTAGCCCTCTGATCAATATATTATTCTGGCGGCTTCTGGCTTCTAAATCAATCAATTTCTGTTGAATTTCAAGTATTGTATCATTTTTGGCACAAATTTCTTCTTTTAATTTACCAGTTTGGTATTCATTTTCTTCCATTTTAGATTCAATAAGATTCATGCGTTCTGCTATCTGGTTCATAGTTTTACCAAAGCTAGAAAGCTGTTTGGAGAAGTTTTGTATTGCTGATTGAAGAGGAAGGAGAGCTTGTTTGAGTTCCTCCATTTGGATATTAGATTCAAACTGCAGTTTTGCCATTGTTTTCATAGATTCCTATTGTTTAGATACTTTCTGCCTTTTGGATAACCTGTCTTTTTCAGGCGAGGCTATTACCATGAGTTTTGTTTTTGTGGTCTGGGTCTCCATTATTTCCATTTCTTTTGACATTTTAATGTTTACCCAGAGCCTGGTTTGCACTTCAGGGATGAATGTTGCCTTCAGGCCTTTACATGTAGTGGAATTTCTGTATCTGCACAGACAGCAAGTTATTGTTTTTTCCTCAGGCTGCTTCTAGTAGAGACCCAAGTTGAAAGTGTAGTTGGAAGTAGGTTGCGATATTCTTTGAAATATTCACTCCATATTAAGAAATAGTTGGCTTTAAGCTAGAATATTTGATCTTTGTTATGAGCTCCATGGAGAGGGTGTTTACTGGGGTTTATATTAAAATAGCGAAACCTCACTTACGTGAATACCTAAACACCGACACATAAATAGCGAACCGCAAACACACCGAACATCCTGAAGCACGAAATTTGAAATATCAAATTGTCATAGTTGGACCTTATCCGGTATAACTCCCTAATGTAAATGTGCAATAGTTATGGACCTTAGGGTTAGGGTGCGGGTTAACGTAAGCACATACATAGTAATACATGCAACCTTTAATATAGGGTTAGAAGTAGGGTTATGTTAAGTGTATGTATAGTAATATAGTTGTGTAGCTGAATGTATATGTAAATTATACTTTTCCCATAACTGGGTGTTATTTGTTTATAGTTAGACACATTTGCGTGTAGTGAATGTTTGATTAGAATATGGGATATATGGGTGAAGTGTAGATATGGGGAAGTGTGGATTATTTATTTTGTTTGGGTAGGTAGTACGTAGTGGGTGGTGGGGTTGGCCAACTATGGCAATTTGATATTTTGAAATTCGCACTTCAGGACATTCAGTGTTTTTCGGTTTGCTATTTATGTCTCGGTGTTTATGTATTCGCGTAAGTGAGCTTTCTGTATTTTAATATAGACCCATTTACTGAACGTCGACCATCTTGGAATCCTCCAGCAGGTTCTATTAATGTCACATACCAGGTTAAGGTTTTTACAGTGAGTAACTGTGTATCATTTGACTTGTGGATATGCAGCATTTCCAATAAAGCAGGGTCAAAGATTGCCTTATATGCAAGGGATAGATCGCCTCTGAGTCGCCTGTATGAAACAGAATAAAGTGACAGTGATTTCAGATGATCCACATAGGGCAGATGCTGGAGAACTTGAATTTTCTTTGTGAGGAACCTTTGTGGTCTCTCCAATTCCTGCAGGTGCTTGGTAAGGTACATACCAAAAGGGGTGTTGTACTCGGTTATTGGCCTGATGAGGGTAAAGTACAGAGAGATTATAGCTTCTTTTTTTCTGGATGCAATGCCATTACTTATGAGATGAGCAATATAGAATGCCCTTCTTAGCACTGTGGAGACATGGTGATCAAAGGTAAGGTTACTGTCAACCTGTGTGCCCAGATCTCTTACCACTGAGTGCGTACTTAGGGTGCTATTATTGATGTGGTAGTTAGCAGGAACATCGCACTTACTGAAAGGGATGATAATACTTTTTTTTGCATTAAGTTTAAGGTCATGACATTAGCACCAATCATTTGTCTGTGTAAGACCCTCTTGTAGGATGTTAATATCATTTGGAGATTTTATGACCACTCCCAGTTTACAGTCATCACCAAACTCTGTCAGCCACAGACCTTTAGTTTTAGCTTGTACTTTGGAGAAATAGATTCCAAACAGTAGAGGTGCCAGGAATGATCCCTATGGAACACCACTTGTTACATGTCTGCTGTTGGAGGTGGACTCCCCTATTTTGACTATATGGGTGCTATCAGTGAGCCAGTTAGTGACCCATCTAATGATATAAAGGTTAATACCTAGCTGGGTAAGTTTGTCAGTGATGCCTGAGTGGGGTATAGTGTCAAAAACCTTGGCTAAGTCCAGGTAGGCTATATGCACATATTTTCTCTCATCCAGGGCCTTGGTGTCCGTCTCAAAGAAGTCCACCAGGTTTAACAGGCATGATCTCCCTTTGACAAAAGCAAAGTGAGCAAGGTCAAGTGTTTGGAGATTACCTATATCTTTGTTGATAAGGTCCATCATGATTTGCTCCATGGCCTTGCAGATAAGGATAGTCATGCTAATAGGTCTATGAGCAGGCAAAACGTGGAACAGGTATTAAAGGCTAAACAGAGAGCTCATGATATGACTGTTCCTCAGGATGAGGTACACTTCAGAGGTATGGCATTGAAAAGACAGATTTTATAGCAAAACACTTCTAAGGTAAGACTATTCATTAACAGAACTGTTATTACAAACTCAGACAACAAGGACAAATAGGACAAGGATGGAACCAGGGTGAAAGCAAGAGTGAACATGAGTGGGATCTCTGGATGGAGTAAAGCAAGATGGAAGAAGCAGGAAAGAAAGAAGAGGGGCTGGTAGGAAAGCCAGACAAGTTTAACAAAATGTAAGTGAAAGAGCAAACACTAAAAATAACTTAAATCAGCAAAAACTTACCACAGTTACCCCCATTTCATTTACAATGTTGTATCCTGAATTAAAAACATTAGGAATAAAGAGGTTCAAAATAAAAAAAGTACAGCTGCTTAAGTGATTGAAATACATCCTGTGTAGTGCGATAGTCTGTTCAAAATAAGCAGGATTTGTTTAATTGACTAAAATACATCCTGAGAAATGTACTAGTCTGTAAATAAAGACACATCTAAGGACTGACAGTGATAATCATTTACAAACAGACAATAATAAGTCTGCTGAACAGAACTGCTAGTGTAAATCGATTCAGACTAAACATAAGATGGCACTGTATTTTGTGTTCCCATTACTCTTCATGAATAACTTCTTGAATCCAGAAATTAAAACTGATCTGTTGTGATCAGTGTTCTACCCCATTTATGTGTTTAAATAAATAAATTATACAATAATAGTAGACAATAAAAACAACAGCGCAGGATGTGTGAGTACCACGTCTATGGTGTAATATAAAATAATCATAGGACATCAGGATATTCTGCAGGGCTTAGAATAGAGGGGTAACACGGACTTTGAAATACATATGTAGTTATAAAAACTTAAGGATGAATGTAACCTGAAGGCAATCACCTCTAAAGCAAGCATTAATAGGAAAAAAATGATTCTAAAATTGCAGTACAAAGTCATAAATTGCAGCCATTTATAATACTTTAACAGAGTTATTCAAGAAGAAAACAGAGTACTACTGCATGTTCAATTCATCCAAGTGGGAAAAGGTAAGAGATTCCATAATATAAAGGGCACTGAGTGCAATGCTTTCACATCCTCTAATTACTTTTTAGATAGGAAATCACTGTCAGCAGGATTTCTAAGTGTGTGCTAGCAGTAATTCCAAGCATGTAGGCTTTTTATTTCTTCATAACTGTGTGACTGTGGCATTAGAATATCTAAGTAAGGGAAATTGTGAGGAGTGCACAGGCACTTCCCCTGAAAAAAATGTGATATCTCAGTAAGCATCCACTCAGAAAGGATTTTCTTACTTTCATATGAAAACTAAAATCTTTTTGAACAAAAGTGCTCTGACAGTATACACCTAAGTTGTACAGTTTTAAAAATATTAAAAGGTGTGTAAAACTTTAGAGATATATAATTCAGGATTTGTGTACATTATAAAATTTTACAGTATTGACATACTGAAGTAAATACTGAGTAACTATGTGAAGAAGACTTTTCACTGATGGCATTGCCATTTGTGTCTTATTTTAATAGCATTTACTGTTCACAAGACCTTAACATTTGTTTGACTTATGCTTTTTAATGTGATTTTTTTTTTCACAAAATGTTCTGGAATGTAAGGAACTTTGTAGACTGATAGAAGTGTGACATTCCACAGCTCATATGTGTTAACAAGTTGACAATGCCATAATCCCTGTCTGCAGTTTACACCTTTTTCAAATTGCAAACTTAATCAGCAATTTATTAGGGCAGACATTATAATACTAAAATAGTAAACACTCACAGAAAAACTGCCATGATACAACAAGCACACCATCAGCTCAGCCAGAACAAAACAGCCACAATCTATGTGAAAGATTTATGAGTTGGCGAATGGTAACTGATGAAATGTCATCTTCCCAATCCTAAATCACCAAAAAGTCAAGACCTAAAATGTGTCTACATATCTATTAGATGGTCTGTGAAATTGCTGTTGCATAAACTGATTTTCAATCACTCATTGTGCATGGGGGAGTCTCTTTTCCAGATGTTAAGCAACTAAGGTGTTAACATATAGAAGTAAAGGGGTGTGAGGGTTTGAAGTGTGGGCTTGCCCGCTTCCACGTAAAAAAAATAAAAAGAAAGAAATAAATGTTTTTCTTTCAAAATTCTAGCTGCATTTTTCATATCATGTATATTTCATTGAGTTTGACTATTCCAATTTACTTGTAGGAAGTGTATCACTGAGAGGTCATACTACATCTGATCTGAGCTTCTGATGCTTCAGTGAAGCAAAATACTTTTGGAACTTTATGTTTTCAGTTACTTACTCACTTGTATCTGTTAAGTTCAACAGGGATAAAGTTCTAAATTTAGTCTGGGAAGCAGGAGGTTCAACAGGTAGAATCAGTAACAAGACAAAGGTGCAACTAAACAGGTGAAAGTCCAGGCCAGATAATTTTAGCAAAATCCTCGGAAACCCCCATTACACTGGTACAAAATGAATCTAGTGATGTCTGTGGAAGCTTGCACTAGGACTGCAGGAAATTAAATTTTGAAGATGCAATGTGGACAGCTCAGCAGTGATATGGGGAAGTATTAGTTCACAAAAAAGGCTGTTAGGTGATTAGAACAGTCCACCAAAAGCAACAGTAGTGTCTAAGGCAGTAAAAAAACTCTAAAAGTGCATGGATTAGACATAAGTATTTTTTTTTAATAGTTGATGGTTAAGTAGGATTTGTAGGTTCGTAGGAGTTGACTAGGTTAATGTCCCTAGGGCTTTTACAAGTCTAGCCATGTAGAAAAAAATGCGTATCCTAATTGACCATAGTCAGATGGTCATTGTTAGCAGAGTGATTCTATGATCAGCACTAATTACCCCTGTCTATGAGGGACATAGATGCCACCCCCAGGGTGAATTTACAGTCACCCATCCAATTGTCAAGGTTGTACTTGGTGTCATTGAGGAGCTCTGTTTCATGTGACGTGGGAGCTTATTCCAGAGGAGTGGCAATCTTTGGGAGCTATTAGCGTTGCCACCCCTCCGTTTTTTTTCCGGAGTGCCCGGAAATCAGTAGGGCACTCCGGTTCTCCGGTTCTTGTAATCGGAGTCCGGAAATAGCGTCAGGCTCGTCAGCACGTATTAAAAAAACATTCCCGTGACCCGTCTTGGACTCTCGTTGATTGGCTGCTTGCTGCAGACGAGGCTCGTGCAGCAAGCAGCCAATCAACACGTAGAGTTAGTAGTAAAGCCCTGCAAAGCCCGAAAATTTAAGAATATAAAGCGGTGCTTCAGCATTACCTTTTACTTTTGTAGTACAAAGGGTGCTGCTTAAGATCTGAAATTCTTGCTTGGAGCCTTGGACATCGTCTTCAGTGGATTGCCTGCTGCCTGGAAGCCCTGCCTGGAAGCCCTGCCTGCCTGGAAGCCCTGCCTGCTTGGAAGCCCTGCCTGGAAGCCCTGCCTGCTTGGAAGCCCTGCCTGGAAGCCCTGCCTGCTTGGAAGCCCTGCCTGGAAGCCCTGCCTGCTTGGAAGCCCTGCCTGGAAGCCCTGCCTGCTTGGAAGCCCTGCCTGCTTGGAAGCCCTGCCTGGAAGCCCTGCCTGCCTGGAAGCCCTGCCTGCTGCCTGGAAGCCCTGCCTGGAAGCCCTGCTGCCTGGAAGGATTGCCTTAGCCCTGCTGCTTGCCTTGCTTGCTGGAGGAGAAGTGCTGTGGACTGGGTGGTGGTGTGTTCCCCTGCTTGCTGGCCCTTTAGCTGCCTGTTCTGTTCTGCTGCTGAGAGCTTGTTTTAGTGGCCCTGCTGCTGATTTTTCTGGAGGTAAGTGGATTTTTTAATGGATTCTTTGGAATTAAGGTAGATTTTCAAAGATTAGTGTGACAAGGGAATGAAATATTGCCAGCACAGCTACTAGTGAATTTTTTAAATATTAAATTTATATTAATTCACTAGCTGTGCTGGCACTATCTCATTCATTGATGGTGACAAGATGTGTGTAACTATCTAGATGTTCAACATGTGGTGATTAACTAGAACAGTTTCTAATCTGGTTTTGGACTTGGTTGCAGTGAATGTATAATGACTTCATGATTTGTATAAGATGCTTGGACTGTAGATCTGTCTTTCTAGTCTGTCATCACCGTGATGTTTACCTTGACCTGTGTTTCTTCCTAGGGTGTCTTTCTAGGGTGTACAGTCTTCGTAGTATAGTGAGGCTTAAATGTAGCTTTTTTTGTCTAGTTTGTCATCACAACTGTTTACCTTTTATCTGTGTTTTCTAGGGTATACCGTCTATACCAAAGCTTAGCTCATTTGATGTTACAGTGAATATATGATTACATGATTTGTATAAGATGCTTGGACTGTAGATCTGTCTTTCTAGTCTGTCATCACCGTGATGTTTACCTTGACCTGTGTTTCTTCCTAGGGTGTCTTTCTAGGGTGTACAGTCTTGTAGTATAGTGAGGCTTAAATGTAGCTTTTTGTCTAGTTTGTCATCACAACTGTTTACCTTTTATCTGTGTTTTCTAGGGTATACCGTCTATACCAAAGCTTAGCTCATTTGATGTTACAGTGAATATATGATTACATGATTTGTATAAGATGCTTGGACTGTAGATCTGTCTTTCTAGTCTGTCATCACTGTGATTACGCTGAAGGGTGGAGTAAAGGGGTGTGGCTATTAAAAGGAATGGGTGTGGCTTGATTGTGCATGGGGCGGGGCTTGTTTGTCAGGATATGGCACAGTAGAAAGGTGGCAACCCTAGGAGCTATATCTGTCTCGCCAACATGTTTTGTTAATGGCACAGGCTAGGTTGAAATCCTTGGAGTGAGTGACTCTTGTTCCATTTGATTTGTGGATGTGCAGCATTTCCATTAGGGCAGAGTCAGAGACTGCTCTATAGGTCAGGCACAGGTCACCTTTCAGCAGCCTGTATGATACAGAGTACAGTGACAGGGCTTTCAGTCTTTTCATGTAAGTCACATTTTGGAGGCCCTGGATTCTCTTTGTTTGAAACCTCTGTGGTCTGTCCAGTTGCTGAAGGTGTCTGGTGAGATACATACAGAAGGGAGCATTGTTCTCAAATAGTGGCCTGACAAGGGTCAAGTACAGCAGAGTTATAACCTCCTTAGTCTTGGATGCAATACTCTTATTTATGAGATGCACAATGTAGAAGGCTTTCCTTACCACTAGGGAAAAATAGTGATAGAAATTTAGATTGCTATCAACCTGTTTTCCCAAGTCTCACACCACTGGGTTTGAGATTAGAGGGGTGCTATCTATATCATAATTAGCAGGGGCTACTTCTTTGCCAAAGGGAAAAATAAAGCATTTTTTGCATTTAGTTTTAGTCTGTGACTTTGGTACCATTCATTTGTCTGTATCAGCCCCTTCTGTAATATGTTTAAATCGTTGGGGGACTCAATGTTTGCCCCCAATTTGTGGTCATATGCAAACTTGGTAAGCCACAGGCCATCTACTTTCACCTGGACCTCAGAGAAATAGATTCCAAGCAGTAGAGGTCCCAGCATAGATCATTGTGGTACCCCACTGGTAACCAGTCTACTGGTTGAGGTGGACTCCTCAACTTTGACAGTTTGCGTTCTGTCAGTGAGCAGTTGGCTACCCATCTAGTGACGTATGGGTTAATCTCCAGTTTTAATTTCTCCATATCTTTTGGGTTTCTAATACCATGATAGGAATGAACACCATTCCAGATTACAATACTATTAAAGTTTACGAAATTAGTATTGTTTCAATCTTTGATGTCAGCCAAAACTGCTCTTCGCAGCATCCGCAATGTGCCCAGTAATGACTTCTGCAGTTTGTACAGAGTTACACATATTGGTAACATATCTAAATACGATTGTAGATTCTTTTTTATAAGACCCATTGCTCCTATTACTATTGGAACTGTCTGGATATCTTTCTTCCACACTGCTCTCGTTTCTGCCTGCATACCTTGATATTTTATTTTTATTTATTTTATTTATTTTATTTATTTTACATTTGTTGACCGGGATAGTCCAACTGGATACATGTCCATTTTCAGCGGAGGCCCAGGGAGAAAGCTCCAAAAAACAACAGTTACATTCATATTAGGAGGCTAGCCATCATTTCATAGATAATTAATACAAAAGAGCAAAAAAGACATTCTAGAGTATACAGATACATTTGGAGAAACACCTTATTAATGTTAGAATCAGAGAGAGACCATGGCTATATTATATATTAGGTGGTCCATTATTGGTAAAGAAATTGAGAAAGTGGGGGTTAGTCTGGTGTTGAGCATTGGCAGAGCCAATGGGATGTAAAGTGGGAGAAGAGGCCTTTCTTAAATGTATTTTGGGAGGTGATATTGGTGAGTTGAGGAGGAAGGGAGTTCCATATTTTACCGATGGCATTGGAAAACAGAGAGTCGCCCCCTGAGTTATGGGATTTGACTGTTTGTACAAGTAACCTGCTTGCTGAGCGCAGACTATTTAGGTTTGAATAGGGGGTGATTAACTCATTCAGTGCAGGGATGTTGTCAGGTTGATTGAGAATTTTAAATGCTACTATTAGTTGGTTTTGCTGGAGTATGTTTGGTAGTTCTATCCAACCTAGGTTATGTAGGTTGGTACAGTGATGGGTTTTATAGGGCATGTCAGTAGCAAATCTGGCAATATGATTGTAGCAACATGAGAGTTTATTCAGTTCAGTTTTGTTAAGGTTAGTGAGTATAGGGGAAGCATATAAGAGGGTAGATAGAAGATGTGAGCGGGCAATGGCCACTTTTGCCATGGGAGACAGAAAGGATTTTATTCTATATAGGGACCCTAATTTCTTATTTACAGTTTTAATAGTTTGATTGATGTGTACGTCAAATCTAAGTTTATTATCTATGGTAACGCCTAGTAGTTTGGTGTGGGAGTCGGGGGAGAGAGTAGTCCCATTATTGGATTGTACTGTAAAGGGTATGGGAGTAGTTTTATGAGTAGGGTGGAAGAGTAGAAGTTTGTTTTTTTTTGGGTTGAGAATCAATTTGCGTCCTAACAGCCAGTTTTCAACTGCAGTGAAACAGGCTTGGGTTTTGGAAAGTAGATTAACTGGCGATTTGTCTGAGCAGATTAATGTTGAGTCATCTGCATATTGAATACAGGAGGTCTCGGGGATGACTTTGTAGAGATCATTAATAAAAACGGAAAATAGAAGAGGTCCCAGTATAGAACCTTGGGGGATCCCTGTGGTGTTGGGTAAGAGGCTGGAGAGCTTATTATGCCAGAGAACAGCTTGTTGCCTATTAGAGAGATAGGCAAGAAACCAATCCAAGACTTTATTATCTAGGTAGAAAGTTTTTAGGGTATCTTGCAGTAATTGGTGGTTGACCATATCAAAGGCCTTTGATAGGTCCAAAAAGAGTGCTGACGAAATTTTCTTGTTGTTCTGGTTATGGTTTATAGTGTCAGTGAAGGAGAGTAGGGCAGTAGTGGTACTATGCTTAGGCCTGAAACCATGTTGTGAACTAGATAGAAGATTATTATGGGTTAGGTGGTGTACAAGTTGTTTGTGAATACATTTTTCCATGATTTTGGCTAGTGGCGATAATATGGCTATTGGCCTATAATTTGACAGGTCAGTGGATGGGCCACCTTTGTGGAGAGGGATTACATAGGAGATATTCCATATAGAGGGGATTACAGATTCTGTTATGGTACGATTAATTAATATTGAGATGGGATAGGCTATGACATCTGCAGCTTTTTGTAAATAGTCAGCTGGAAGGAGGTCTGCAGAGAGGGTGGTTGGTTTTAATTTCTTCAGTAAGGATCGAATATAGGATGTGGGTACAGGTTGTAGGTTAAAGGAGGACATAGTCTTCGGGATGGAACCTGTTGTAGGAACATAGGAGTAGGTGGTAGTTTGTTGGTTAGCTAAGGATTTGATAATATCGATGAAGAAAGTGTTGAAGGTATTGGCCACTTCTTCTGGGTTTTTATCACTTAGGTCTGCTGGGGTAGGAGTGGAGGACTTGCCTGGATATAGAAGATTATTTAGACCAGCCCAAAACTTTTGGGGTTTTTTTTGGTGTTTATGTTGTAGTTGACAGTAATAGTTCTTTTTGTCAAGTGAAATGTTTTTTTTTGTTTCATTCCTTAGTTGTTGGAAGTAGATGCGGTCTCGGGGTGACTTGGAAGCACGCCATTTATCCCATGCTTTATTTCTAAATTTAATTTTGGATATGGTGTCTTTTGTTAGCCAAGGTGCTATTTGAGCTTTGGTTTTGATTAATCGTTTGGGGGCATGCGTTTCAAGTATATTTAGAAACGTGGAGTTAAAATTTGTTACTGCATCCTCTAGGGGGAGGTGCTTAAGAATTGACCAGTTACAGGACTGCAGCTCAATTTGGAATTTAATTGGGTCAAAATATTTGGTGCTCCTGACTGACCTGTACACGGGCAGTTTGCAACTTCCTGCTTTACTTTTCCTTATATAGGTGATGAGGTGATCGCTAAGATCATTTGGGAGGGTCCCGGAAATGTACATTTGGGGTTGGTTGTTAATGAGTATCCAGTCTAGGATGCTCTCTTTTTGTTTGGTGTTTCCAATTCGGTGGGGGTGGTTATGGTCTGTGAGAAACCATGGAGATTAATATGGGTGGGGTCAGACTCTGAGGAACATAGATTCCAGTCAATGTTGACATCGCCCATAATTATGGTTTCTTGGGGATAGTTGTTAGCTAGCCAGTTTAGTATGTTCTCAAGTGTGTCAGAGTTGTTCCCAGGGGGGATATAAATCACAATTATGTTTATACTTTTTGCCTTATGAAGTTGTAGTTTTAGGGCAGTTATCTCTATGTTAGAGATCTGGGGTGGTTGAATGGGGTTTAAAATGACTTTGAGTGTGCTTGTATCTGGTATTTTATGACTTTGTGTCTCTCTGTATTGAGGACACTGTAGTCACTGGCTGTAGGGATTTCAAGGATCAATCCTAATTTTGTCTTCTTTTCATGGACAACTGTATCTGGTTTTCTTGCATCTGTCTTTTGAACTGCTGATAATGCATGATCCCATGTGATGGAGACTTCATCATTTTCTATGATGCTTTGTGGTTCATGTTTCCAGTGTTTTTCAGCCACTTCAATACCATAATGTTTGTACAACCCCCAGTGCAACAGTCTTGCCACATTTTTCTGCCTTTCAGTTTACAATCTTTCTGCCATTAGTGTGCTACAACCAGCAATAAGGTGTGCAACTGTTTCCAATTCCATTTTACAAAACCTACATTTGTCTGTTTCTGCCACATGTTCAATAGACTTTGTAAACATTTGTGTACGTAGCCCATTATCTTGTGCCGCCAATATTAACCTTTCATCTTTTGGTGTGAATTCACCTTTTCTTACCCATTCCTGCATTTAATCCTGAGCAACATGAGGTTCTTCCAGAAGTTTTCTATACTTGCAACTATATTTATGCATTTTCCACATTTCTTGACTTCTCATCTGATCCATCACCTTATATTCTCTCGTTTGATTTTTGGCTCATTCAGTTGCTGCCTGATTTTTACCTACTTCTGGTTTAATATCCATTCCTGCTTGACGCTGATAAGCTTCTGCTTGACTAAGCAGGGAAGTCATCTTAGATTTAGTCTCCTCATGTTTCAAAACTTTCAGTACGTTTGAGACTTGTGAGGGCAGCAGATATGTGTGCAGTCCCACAATTGCAGATCTATACATGTAATCAGTTTCAAGGAGGCCCATCCCTCCTTTGGGAGGGGGAATATATAATCTTGGTATGCACTGATTTTTATAAATCATTTGGTGAACATGAAGCATCCTTCTTGTTTTCCTGTCTAATCTATCCAACACCTTTTTGGGACTAGTCAGTCACTCCAAAACTGTAAGTTACGACAGGAAGAGCAAATTGGTTTATAGCTTGAATTTTGTTCCTAGATGTCATCACAATTTTCAGCATTAATTTAAGTTTTCTAAAAAAATATTACTAAGTTTTATTCACATTTGTTCATGCTTTATTTTTGATCCTTCATCAATTCCCAAATATTCATAGGTTCATAGGTTCATAGTACCAACCTATGAACCTATTTATAGACTCTCTCTTGCTCAAGTTCTTTTATATCACATTCATGTCCCAAACTGATGTTTTCTTGGTACTACAATTTTCTTGCTTTAAAGGTTGCTTTTGCACATTTGTCAAGACCAAATGACATTCTTACATCATCTGAAAAAGTTTTAACTACTTGCAGTTGTGATTTCAGTTCCCCATCTGATGAGCTATACAGTTTTAAATTATCGACAAAGAGAAGATGAAAGGTCTTTGCACTTTGTTGTTTTCTAGGACCCAAATAATAGCCATGGCCTAATACGTTAAGTAGACATCCTAAAGGGTTAAGGGCAAAACAGAATATCAGCGATGACAGGGAGTCACCCTGGAATATCCCCCTTTGAATTTATATCCCTGGAATAATAATTTGTCCTTTATCATGGCTTAATTGGAAAGTGGTCTGCCACTGTTTCATGATCACTGTAATGTAATTGATCAGTGTAGAGTGCATCTTATACATTTTTAAGCATTATTTTATCCATGAATGTGGGATACCATCAAAAGCTCTTTTGTAGTCAATCCATGCCATACTTAGATTCTTCCCATTTTTACAGTTCTCCATTATGACTTAATTTAGCAACAGACGATCATTTGTTCTATATGACTTTCTTTTATTACCCCTTTGTTCTATTGCCATGATTGAATTTTCTTCTAAATGACTATAAACTCTGTCGTCATCAATTCCAGTTTATAGTTTATACATCGTCAGAAGGCAAGTTATTGGTCTATAATTTTTAGGATAACTTGCAGGTTCACTCTTAAGTAGGAACATTGTTTTTCTGTTGTTAACCAGGCTGGTGTCTGGGGTGCCCATATAAATAGTTCTTACTCATGACTAATTCTTCATGCAAAGATGTTAATACTTTTAGCCAGAAGTTGGGTACTGTATCTGGGCCTGGGGTTTTCCAGTTGGAGGCTTTTCTTAACTTTATCTCAATCTCTCTAGTCGTTACTTCATCCCATTTCATATCCCATACCTTTGAACTTCTTATTCTTTCTTTTACTTCTTCAATCCATTTAACATCTTTGTTATGTTCCACAGGAATATATTTATATTCATAGATATTTCTCCAAAATGTATCTATTTCTTCTTTTTTGTGTGGTCTTTTAATTCCTTTTTACCTTGTTTCCCAATTCTGTATAGAACTTTTTAGGGACATCGATAAATTGCTTATTTTGTACTTTTCCTTTATATTTATTTGTGTATCTTCTAAGTTTTTCTGCCTGTGCTGAGATTTTTAGTTTATTATTCGCAATAGTGCAAGATAGATCCTGATCCATTATAACACAGCACATTGCTTTTATCATGCCTTTCTGAGTATTTTTGTTGATCTGTTCCCTCTTCTGTAGTCTTCTAACAGTGACACTTGTCGTCTTAATTGCTTTATAGTTTTCTCTGTTCGATACTTCCATGATGGTATCAGATGTCTCCCCTTCCTTTCCCTTACTACCATGTGTTCCTGTGGTAGAACTTTATCAGTTATTAATTTAGCTGCACGGTAATATATCCTGTTTACTTCTATTATATCGCATGGATCTCTATGGACAGTCCTAATTACTCTATTTGTTTGTTTTATCAAACTTCTGACTTTTTGTGATTTATTGACCTTTTGCCATCTATTTCTTTCATTGATCTTAATATGTCTATCTATCTCTATTAAATCAAGCAACTCTTCTCTTAGCTCATTTTCTTCTAAACTAAGGGCACTTTTTTGTTCTCCATTTCCTCTGGGCATTCTATAAAGAGTTTTATAGGATCTTCCTGTAGAGATAGGAGAGTTTCTCAATGATCCCTGACAGAGGGATTGTGTCAAAAGCCTTGGCTAAATCAAGATAGGCCATATGTACTGCTTTGCCCTCATCCAGGGCTTTTGTGACAGTCTCAATGAAGTCTACTAGGTCTAATAAGCAAGATTTACCCTTGACAAAATCATACTGGGTTGGGTCAAGAGTTTGAAGGTCATCTGTGTCCTTGATGATAAGGTCC
Source organism: Protopterus annectens (assembly GCF_019279795.1). Classification (NCBI taxonomy): domain Eukaryota; kingdom Metazoa; phylum Chordata; order Ceratodontiformes; family Protopteridae; genus Protopterus; species Protopterus annectens. The sequence goes on from NC_056743.1 coordinate 1,328,362,958, forward strand.
ATGATGATTCTTTCCATGGCCTTGCAGATAAGGCTGGTTAGGCTTATGGGGTGATAGTTTCCTGGGTCAGTTGATGGACCCCCTTTTTGCAAGGGGATTACTGTTGCTGTTCTCCATGCTGCTGGAACACAGCCAGTGCTCAGGCTATGGTTAAAGAGAATGCCAAGTGGTTCTGCTAGGTTTTGTTTTAGATTGTTTAGTAAGCAACCTGGGATGTTATCTGGTCCCATAGAGGCTGTGTTTTGGCCTTGGAGAGCGTGGATATGACTTGCTTTTTGGAGATACTAGGTAGAGGACTGGCATCAGGAATGCTTTGAGGTATGGGTGGTGGAGACAGGGGGTGAAGTTATTGCCAAATCTGTCAGCTAGCAGGCTGGCAATTTCCTCAGGTTCAGTTACCATCCACTATATGTTCAGCACACAGCTGGGCATTCACTTTTAAGTTTTGGATGTAGCTAAAAAATGTCTTATGGTTGTCTTTAGCTAGGCATGCTAATTTAGTCTCGTAACTAGCCTTAGAGGACTTTACAAGATATCTAATTTGCTTGTTCAGGCTCTGGAGAGTATTCTTCCTCTGCTGAGTAAGTTCTATCCTGCTCTTATATATCAATTTCTTTCTTTTGTTATATAGTTTATTTATAGGTTTGTAGGTAGAAACTGTTGTTGGTAATCAAAGACACCTTCCGACAACTGTGGAGTAGGTAGATTATATCGAAAAACAGAAGGAGTCACCACAGATGAATTAATACCTCCGTTTGTAGCAAAAAAGAATAAAATTTATTGTAGGATAAAATGAGCGCTTTCGCATAGACAAGCTATGCTTCTTCAGATCAGGTTACAAATACAAATGAAAGCTCATACTTCTTATATACAAATAAAACACATTTTGGCGGGCATTTCAAATAATACAATCAGTCAGTTAATTAATTGGCCGGAATTTAAAGTGCTGGTAACACTCTTAATACTAAATACTTAGAATGCTCCCGTATTCTATAACAGAGAACGTAACATCAAACATTAGCAAAAAGCCGTAAGGCTGCAATTTCACAAAACAACAAAACCAATGCAACTGGGTGTTGCAATACAGTATGGTATATCTCTATCGTCACTAAATAGTTTCAGTTTTTCTCATTCAAAACAAAGACAAAAAACAAAAACAAAAATGAAAATGAAGGTGAAAATAAAAATACAAGTAGCACATCTATGATGGTTGCTAGAGCCCCACATTAGCTCTCTGTATATAAATGTGTCAGACCAAGTGTCATTCAGTGATCAAAATGCAAAAACTAAAAAGGCTCCATCTAATAAAACATAGCGAATCTCTAAACATCTGATGCATGAAATCTATGTATCATTATTAAGCTCAGTGTGGAACATTCACTTTTAAACATAGATAATAGTAGTGGTAAGGTCTCCTATCGCATGTCAATAAGGCAGATTCGCATAAATAAATGTGTATCAAAATGCATAGTGAATTGCTTTGATTATATGTATTTTAAAAACTAAATTAATTAACTTTGTTGAGAAATCTTAGATTAGGAACTCTATTAAAAGCCATGTTGAAGGACTTTGTTGTGAAGCCTTGTTAAAAAACCTTAATAACAAAGGTATGTATATTGAGACAGAAAGCAAATCCATTTGGTTAAACCTTGTGTACAAACTGAGAAACAGGATCTGCCTGAGAGACCTTTAATAAGATCTATAAAAATAGCAGAATTGGTGTATATCGTAAAGCAGCAAAACTAACTAGAACTATAGCAAAGTTAGTGTATATCGTAAAGCAGCAAAACTAACTAGAACTATAAAGTTCAATGTTTGTGCAGGATAATTGAAATGTTAAAAATCATGAACTAAGCTGAACCCAGAAAACGGGTTCTGGTGCGCCGAATTGTTCCTGGAAAAGTTCCGAATTGGCTCTGGAACTCACCAATAACTCTACACCCGTGAATACTACCAGCAACGGTGAGATGTTAACTGAATTTAATAATCTTTGTAAAACTTTCCAGGATGACATGTATAGACTACAGAGGTATGCCTGGCAGCGTTTACACCTTGAGGCTTGCCTCCACTTTAAGGTTATACCTCGCGGCATGCGAGTCTTTTGCATGCCGACGTATGGGGAAAGTCATCCCATACTACTGAGAAAATGGCAAGACCTAAATATTGAATTAGGCTTCAACTACATCAAACTTTTGCTAGAGTACTTTGCTCCACTAGAATTGGAGCTCAGGGGTAAAATAGATTTACAACAACGCCATTTCAGCGAACACTATAAAACGGAATACTTTAATCAAAGATTAGACAATGTGCGGTCGCAAGTACATCTATTTAGTGAAAGACTTAGACAAATAAAACAAAGAAAGCTTGTCAGAGACGCGAATGACTTTGCTCTCGGCCAGGTATTTGTTTGGCCGAGAACTGCACATTCTTCCGTCTCCACTGATGTTACTGCCTCTCATAATATAGTAACTGCACAATCCTCAGTTACAGAAGCAAATGATGTACCATCTATCCCGGCTGCAAGCAGGTCGTTTCCTTCGGAAGTTCCGTCTCTTACTGCATTGAATAACAGCTCCATTGGAAGTAATTTTGTTGATAATACCCCACTTCCTAATCAACAAGCTGATAAGAACTATACAGCAACTGGGGCCAAACCCAAAGACACAGCAAGTACTTCCACACGTTTTTTACCGTTCCCTGTCAAACAGCAAACGGCCTGGAGAGGCCGCTCCAACAGCAGGGGTCCTCGCAAGAGGAAGGGCTCAGAAGAAAAATATGGACAGACAAGAAAACAAAGGAACTGAATGAATTAGTCTGTAACTTATCAGACCTCCCATTGTCAGACCCTGCTGTTACACTCCTTAACAAAGGACTTAACTTCATACCTTCTCAAGCCAGCCAACTTAATGAAGTTTTGGTAGATCTTAGATTGTTTTGTCGTAATGTAGCTCTAAAATTGTTTTTTAAGGATAAAACTGCTATACAAACAGATACTCTTAATGAGTTTTTTAAACGGAAAAGTAGTTTCATGCCAGTTGTCCCACATAATTTAGAATGCTTCTCTAAATTATGTGAACAAGATATTTATGAATATTTTGCCAGAAACCATAAAAGGTGTAATTATTTTAATTTAACAGAGAATGAACAAAAATCCCTTAATCAATTAAAACGGGATCCAGCAATAACAATCAAACCTGCAGACAAGGGCGGGGCTGTAGTATTGCTTAATACCACTGAATACGATGCAACCATGACATCTATGCTTTCTGACAGCGATACATATTTATTAGTTACCAAGGCTTTTGTTAGTAACACTATTAAAAGAATACAGGCAGATTTGTATGACCTATTACTCTGTGGTCAAATCAGTTGTGAGACCTATGAATATTTTGTGATAGAATTTCCGGTGGTCCCGGTCATCAAAGGCCTGCCCAAAATACACAAGAACATTACACCTGTACCGATGAGACCCATTGTAGCCAGTGAAAGATGGTGTACATACACCATCTCATCTTTCTTGGAACGCCTGTTAAGACATATGGTAGATGCAATTCCTAACATATTGTCAGATTCATTTCAGTTAATTCAGTCTCTGAGAGATTTTAGACTTGATAAAGATGTTTCCAACTATTTATTAGTAACAATGGATGTAGTTAACTTGTTCACATGCATACCGAACGAACTAGGACAGCAAGCCATAAATGAGTTACTACTTACTAAGTCTCAGTATAATAATAACAGACAGATTCTGATTAACTATTTGCTTGAGATTGTACTTCATAACAATATCTTTATGTTTAAAGATAAGTTTTACTTACAAAAGTGGGGGGTTGCCATGGGCACCCCCTGCGCAAACAGTTATGCAAACCTTGTTGTTTATGAATGGGAAAGTAAGTTCTTGTTTAACCATAGTCTATTCAGCAATGTCAAGCTCTATAAAAGGTTTGTAGATGACGTACTTTTCATCTGGGAAGGCAGCCAAATTGACTGCACAAATTTCATAAAGGACATAGAAATCACCAGTCCCTTTCTTAGGTTTACCATTGAAACTTCTGGCTCAGAGATTAATTTCTTGGACTTAACACTGAGATTCAATAAAGAAAGGCAAATTAGCACTTCCCTTTATAGAAAACCCACTTGGAAGAACTCTCTATTAAAATTTGAAAGTATGCATCCCAGACACACTTTCCCAGGAATAGTCATTAGTCAACTTAACAGAGTGTCTAGAATTTGTACAAATGAAGCTGAGTCTTTGCATGAAGTTGCACAGTTAGAACAGCTATTTAAGGCAAGAGGCTACAACAAAAATCTCATCAGAGATTGCAAACAACATGTATTAGGTATCTCATTGAATACTCGCACTTTGGTTCAAGGCACCCATTCATCTTTTCTTGTCAACCATAAAAATAAAAAGCAAGGTCACATAGAGAAGGTATCATTCTTGTTGAAGTACACGAGTGATGTATCTAATATTCAAAAAATAATTAAGAAGAACTGGAATGTATTGACTATGGATTCACATACCACCAATATAGTTGGAACATATCCGAGTTTCAGCTACAGAAATTGTAGTAACCTTAAACAAATTTTATGCATTGATAAACATAACATCATTGTTAATGAGATTATTCCATCTAAGAAAGGGACTTTTTCATGTGGCCACTGCCACATGTGCCCACACATTTCAAAGAAACAAACCTTTGAACATCCCCAAGGTTTATACAATTTTAAACCGAATAACCATTACACTTGTGATAGTACCAATCTTGTATACCTTGCCACATGTGAATGCTGCTCTGCATTCTATGTAGGCCTCACCAAGAGGAGACTCAGAGATAGAGTATACAACCATCTCTACGATATCAGGAAGAAGAATGAACAAAACGCACTTGCAAAACACATTAATGACTTTAGCTCACATTTTTTCACCTTTAAAGTACTGCAAGTGTTTAGAGACAACGCCAGGGGTGGAGACAATGCTAATCACTTAGCTTGTATGGAACTTAGATGGATACTTTTGTTGAAAGCACATGTCAACCCTGGAATTAATCAATTTGTCTCCGTCAAACCCATACTGAACAGTAGACCCTTGTAACTTTGAGTTTATCCTAATTAACTCTAATTTTCATTCTCATTAATTTTTAGATCTGTTATCATAGACACATATCACATCATGTGACTTTGTTCATAGGTCGTGTTCTTTTGTATTACATATTTTCCAAAGACCCCTGACAAATTCTTAGATTTACAGGCAATATTTATATACATACAAAGTTATCATATAACTCTTCTAGAATTGAACAACAAGGGACTGATACAGTTTGTTACACCAACTGTTTGATTCTAAGTAAAGTACAGTTATGATGTTTTTCATATTTTGTGTTTTTTATATTTTGTATTTTATATCTTGTATATTTTTTATGATTTTTTATGGTTTTTGCATCCTATACTTTATACTTTATATCTTAATAATACAAGGAGCATATGTCTATTCTACTAGTTAATACATAAGTTATGCTGCAAATTGTTATATTGTGGAAGCCCAATAATAATAATTATTAATAATTCTTAATTTTTAATCTTTAGTGTTACGTCATCACTTAAGTTCTCGGCGCACCAGAACCCGTTTTCTGGGTTCAGCTTAGTTCATGATTTTTAACATTTCAATTATCCTGCACAAACATTGAACTTTATAGTTCTAGTTAATTTTGCTGCTTTACGATATACACTAACTTTGCTATAGTTCTAGTTAGTTTTGCTGCTTTACGATATACACCAATTCTGCTATTTTTATAGATCTTATTAAAGGTCTCTCAGGCAGATCCTGTTTCTCAGTTTGTACACAAGGTTTAACCAAATGGATTCGCTTTCTGTCTCAATATACATACCTTTGTTATTAAGGTTTTTTAACAAGGCTTCACAACAAAGTCCTTCAACATGGCTTTTAATAGAGTTCCTAATCTAAGATTTCTCAACAAAGTTAATTAATTTAGTTTTTAAAATACATATAATCAAAGCAATTCACTATGCATTTTGATACACATTTATTTATGCGAATCTGCCTTATTGACATGCGATAGGAGACCTTACCACTACTATTATCTATGTTTAAAAGTGAATGTTCCACACTGAGCTTAATAATGATACATAGATTTCATGCATCAGATGTTTAGAGATTCGCTATGTTTTATTAGATGGAGCCTTTTTAGTTTTTGCGTTTTGATCACTGAATGACACTTGGTCTGACACATTTATATACAGAGAGCTAATGTGGGGCTCTAGCAACCATCATAGATGTGCTACTTGTATTTTTATTTTCACCTTCATTTTCATTTTTGTTTTTGTTTTTTGTCTTTGTTTTGAATGAGAAAAACTGAAACTATTTAGTGACGATAGAAATATACCATACTGTATTGCAACACCCAGTTGCATTGGTTTTGTTGTTTTGTGAAATTGCAGCCTTACGGCTTTTTGCTAATGTTTGATGTTACGTTCTCTGTTATAGAATACAGGAGCATTCTAAGTATTTAGTATTAAGAGTGTTACCAGCACTTTAAATTCCGGCCAATTAATTAACTGACTGATTGTATTATTTGAAATGCCCGCCAAAATGTGTTTTATTTGTATATAAGAAGTATGAGCTTTCATTTGTATTTGTAACCTGATCTGAAGAAGCATAGCTTGTCTATGCGAAAGCGCTCATTTTATCCTACAATAAATTTTATTCTTTTTTGCTACAAACGGAGGTATTAATTCATCTGTGGTGACTCCTTCTGTTTTTCGATATAGTTTATTTATACTTACAGTCCAACAGGGTGGCTTGTTTTTTAGGGGGTACTTGGTTTTAGTCCTGTCAGGTATAGTTGAGTTTAGTACACATTTATTTAAGTGGCTATAAAGGGCATTTGTGTACTGTTCTGCATAGGAGTCATTGCTGGCTGTGCTAGTAGGGGCATCGAAACTTTTTATACCAGTTATTATATAGTGGGCTATAATTTACTTTTTAGAACTTTTTCAGTTTTATTGCTGCTGTGGGGGTGTCATGTCTGATCTTTACTTCAACTGAGACTGATTTATGGTCTGACCTTACCAGGGAGGACAACACACAGGGGTATAGTGTAGTGAACCCCCCGTGTTGGTGAGCACTAGTTCTAGGACATTTGAGCCCCTTGTGAAGCCGGTGCAGACCAACTGTTTCAGTGTATTTGAATTAACAACATCCAGGAACCTCAGAGTAATCATGTTTTTGCTCATGCAAGTCACCTAATCGATGGAAGGATAGTTGAACTCTCCCATGACCGGCTTATATAATATGTAAGGATGCTATTAGACTAAGAGGGCCAAGTGGCCTTTCATCACTGTCAAAATCATCTGTCTCTGCAGCCTTGCTAAATGCTAATGAGGCATTCTGTGGGAGGGGCATATGCTAATAAGCCATATGGCCTCCTCAGAGGCTGCCTGTGGTAATGCATTTAGGTAGCAATTACTTGTTGCGTACTCCTGGTTCATCCATAGCAGTAGAAGAAAGTACCGTAGAATTTAGTGGACAGGTAGTGTGTGTGTGTGTGTGTGTGTGTGTGTGTGTGTGTGTGTGTGGGTGTGAATGGAATGAATTTGTGAATGTGTGTGTGGTAGGGTGGGTGGGTGGTCATACCCACATACTCCGCCTAGGCTAACTAGCAATATCAACAACATTGTTGGGTTGAAAGGAAATACTAGACAACAGAGAAAATTCTTAAATGTTTTGCCTTAACAGGACTTAAACAAAAGTGGGATGGGGGTGCGGGAGACACTAGCCACCTGGGATAGGTCTGATGGGTCATGCCTTAATGGCACTTAGGGTCAGGAGAAACACTAGTCACTGAGGAGAACACTTTATCAATGTGCCTTAAGGGTACTTACACAATACAAAGACAAAGTGGTTCAGGGAGGACCACTAGACACCAGAGATATATCTTTAACAATGACCATCAATGGTACTTCAAGAAGATGTGGGATGGGGGAAAACTAGCTACCAGGGATTACACTTTCATATCATATCTTAAGGGAACTTACACATAACATTGATCAGAAGGAACACTAGATACCAAGAACACTTCAGTTCATCATGCCTTAACAGCACTTGGGGGCAAGGGAACCACTAGACACCAGGGACCAGAAACTTGGCTGGTTCATCCAGTGCCACTCTTCACCTCCTCAGCTCTTCAAGTGAAGAAGTGAAGTGCAAAAGAAAAAAAAAAGCACTTTACTGTAATACATCAACTGCCCAATTGCTACATTATAAGTGATCAGCTATACCCCCAGCTCCTTAACTCTTTTACTGAACAGCAAAAAAAACAAAAAAACAAAAAAAAAAAACAGATGTTCTTTCTACTGGCACACCTTCAACACACATACACACATATATATATAAATATATATATATATATATATATATATATATATATATATATATATATATAAATATATATATATATATACACACACACACACACACACACACACACACACACACATATATATATATATATATATATATATATATATATATATAGACAGATAGATATATGTTTGCAATTTGTTAACCAGGAAAGTCCACTGGGCTAGTCAGAGCCCATTTTCAGTGGCTGCCCAGGGAGAAAAGATCCTCAGTACAATATACAAGTAACAAATAATTAGTTTACAATGTTAAAAAAACAGGGCTAGAAATTCAGAGAGAAGACTAAATAGCAGTGACAATTGCAACATATTTGAGGTAGTTAGAACAGATAAGAATTCTAAGGAGAGCGAGAGCAAGTGCATTTCCAGAAGGAAGATAGGTGTTTATGTAGAGAAACTTTGAAGTGGGCAGGATTTTTGGTTTTTCTAATGGTTAAAGGTAGAGCATTCCAGCTTTTGGCTAAAGAGTGGGAGTAAAGAAGCTGGTCGGGAGGAAGATTTGGTTTGTAAACCTGCAGAATTTGCTGATTTTCAGATCTCAGGGGCCTGTTTGGGAGGTAGTATGAGAATATTGAGCTAAGGGCATGACAATCAGATGGCTTAAAGATCAGTTTGTGGGCTGTAGTTAATTGTAGATAGGAGAGGTTGGTTGGTAATTCTAGCCATTTTATGGAGTGTGGTGATTGGTGCAGATTTCAATGGGCATGTTGGTGAAGGGAACAGAGGGGATGAGGAAGTGATGGGTAGGTATGGTGTTAGGCAAAGGAATGCAGAAAGTCAGATGGTAGTGGATTTTGCGAAAAGGATGGACATGGCTGTGGTGAATACATATTTTAACAAGAGGGAGGAGCATAGGGTAACATACAAGAGTGGAGGGAGATGCACACAGGTGGATTATATCTTATGTAGAAGTGCCAGTCCGAAGGAGATTGGAGACTGTAAAGTGGTGGCAGGGGAAAGCGTAGTTAGGCAGCATAGGATGGTGGTTTGTAGGATGACATTGGTGATGAAGAAGAGGAGGATGAGTGTGAGGGCAGCACCAAGGATCAAATGGTGGAAACTGAAAAAGGGTAATTGTGAGGTGATGTTCAGAGAAGAGTTAAGACAGACACTGGGTGGCAGTGAAGAGTTACCAAATAGCTGGGTAACTACAGCAGAGCTAGTAAGAGAGATGGCTAGAAAGGTGCTTGGTGTGACATCTGGAAAGAGGAAGGAGGACAAGGAGACCTGGTAGTGGAATGAAGAAGTACAGGAGAGTATACAGAGAAAGAGGTTGGCGAAGAAGAAGTGGGATTGTCAGAGAGATGGAGAAAGTAGACAAGAGTATAAGGAGATGAGGTGCATGATAAAGAGAGAGGTGGCGAAGGCTAAGGATAAGGCGTATGAAGAGTTGTATAAAAGGTTGGACACTAAGGAGGGGGAAAAGGACCTGTACCGATTGGCTAGACAGAGGGACCGAGCTAGTAAAGATGTGCAGCAGGTAAGGGTGATAAAGGATAATGAGGGAAATGTACTCACAAGCGAGGAGAGTGTGTTGAGCAGATGGAAAGAGTACTTTGAGGGGCTGATGAATGAAGAGAATGAGAAGGAGAGAAGGATGGATGATGTGCGGATAGTGAATCATGAAGTGCAGTGGATTAGCAAGGAGGAAGTAAGGATAGCTATGAAGAGGATGAAGAACGGAAAGGCTGTTGGTCCAGATGACATACCTGTGGAAGCATGGAGGTGTTTAGGTGAAATGGCAGTGGAGTTTTTAACTAGATTGTTTAATGAAATCTTGGAAAGTGAGAGGATGCTTGAGGAATGGAGAAAAAGTGTTTTGGTACCAATTTTTAAGAATAAGGGTGATGTGAAGAGCTGTAGTAACTACAGAGGGATTCAATTGATCAGTCACAGCATGAAGTTATGGGAAAGAGTAGTGGAAGCTTGGTTAAGAAGGGAGGTGATGATTAGTGATCAGCACTATTTTTTCATGCCAGGAAAGAGCACTACAGATGCAATGTTTGCTCTGACAGTGTTGACGGAGAAGTATAGAGAGGGTCAGAAGGAGTTGCATTGTGTCTTTGTGGATTTAGAGAAAGCATATGACAGGGTGCCTAGAGAGGAGTTGTGGTATTGTATGAGGAAGTCGGGAGTGTCAGAGAAGTATGTAAGAGTGGTACAGGGTATGTATGAGGGTAGTGTGACAGTGGTGAGGTCTGCGGTTGGAGTGACGGATGTGTTTAAGGTGGAGGTGGGATTACATCTAGGATCAGCTCTGAGTCCTTTCTTATTTGCAATGGTGATGGACAGGTTGACAGACGAGATCAGACAGGAGTCCCTGTGGACTATGATGTTTGCAGATGACATTGTGATCTGTAGTGAGAGTAGTGAACAGATGGAGGAGACCCTGGAGAGGTGGAGATATGCTCTAGAGAGAAGAGGAATGAAGGTCAGCAGGACTAAGACAGAATATATGTGTGTGAATGAGAGGGAGGATAGAGGAATGGTGAGGATGCAGGGACTAGAGGTGGTGAAGGTGGATGAGTTTAAATACTTGGGATCAACAGTTCAGAGTAATGGCGAATGTGGAAGAGAGGTGAAGAAGAGAGTACAGGCAGGATGGAGTAGGTGGAGAAGAGTGTCAGGAGTGATTTGTGACAGACGAGTACCAGTAAGAGTGAAAGGGAAGGTCTACAAGAGGGTAGTGAGACCAGTTATGTTATATGGATTGGAGACAGTGGCATTGACAAAAAGGCAGGAGTCAGAGCTTGATGTGGCAGTGTTGAAGATGTTAAGATTTGCACTAGATGTGATGAGGATGGACAAGATGAGGAATAAGTATATTAGAGGGTCAGCCCAGGTTGGAAGGTTTGGAGACAAAGCCAGAGAGGCAAGATTATGTTGGTCTGGACATGTGTTGAGGAGGGATGCAGAGTATATTGGGAAAAAGATGCTAAGGATGAAGCTGCCAGGTAACAGGAAAAGAGGAAGGCCTAAGATAAGGTTTATGCATGTGGTGAGAGAGGACATGCAGGTGGTTGGTATGAAACAGCAAGATGCAGAGGACAGGAAGAAATGGAAACAGTTGATCTACTGTGGAGACCCCTAATGGGAGCAGCCAAAAGAATAATAAGAAGACAGCAGTACGGTGATGGGTGGTGTTTTTGGAATTTGTAGCGAATTTGGCTGTTTTATTGTAACAAGTCTTGAGTCTGGTCCTTAGTGTAGTATGAAGGTTGATAAGTAGTGGAGCACCATACATGAGGGAAGGGAGCAGGTAAGTGGAGGCAAGGGTGTGTTTAGTAGATGAGCTGAGGAAGTGATAGTGCCTACAGAGAATTCCTAGTTTTTGGTGTGTTTTTTGGATGTTGTGGTGTAAATGTATATCAGATTTTAGGAATCTGTTTATGCAGGAGCTGCCTTAGGTCAACTGGTGCCCTAGGCAGAGGGCACAACTGCACCCCCCCACCACACCACCCAGTGCCCTCATCCTGGTCTACCTACACCAAATAAATTCTGGTAAAGTGCCCCCACTAAAGCGACACCCTAGGTGGCTGCTTATGTTTATGGTAACTCCTAGAAGTTTTGTTTGGGTGACAATTTCTATTTGTGCTTTACTTTGATAACAGATATTGAACTTGTTTTTATCTAACAGGGTTGACTTCTTTGCAGTAAATAGCATGATCTTGATTTTATTTGGGTTAAGGGCTAGGTGATTATCGTACATCCAGGATTCAGTGGTGGAGAAGGCTTCCTGAGTTTTAATTTGGAGATTAGAAATAGAGTCAGCTGAACAGACAATGGTTGAGTCATCTGCATACTGAATAAGAGATCTGTGGGTCATAAATGAGTGGAAGTTATTAATGAAGACATTGAATAAGAGGGGACCAAGTATGATCCTTGAGCCTTAAGGAACTCCAGTAGAGGTTTTAAGGTAAGGAGTGACAGAGTTTTGCCATTTGACAGCCTATTGTCTGTCTGTTAAATAGCTGGCGAACCGTTTGAGAGTGGTGGAGGATATGCCAAAGTTAGACAGTTGTGACAGTAGTAAAGGGTGGGAAACAGCACCAAAAGTCTTAGATAGATCTAAAAAGAGGGTGGATACTATTTTTCCAGCATTCTGAGCTGTATTGACAGTTTATAAGAATGATATGAGGGCAGTTGTAGTGCTGTGACTAGAACGGAATCCATGCTGTGTGGGGGATAAGAGAGGGTTATGAAGCAGATAAGTGCAACAGCTGAATGTGAAAGTACTTTTCCAAGATCTTAGACACAGAAGAGAGAATGGCAATAGGACAAAAGTTGTCAATATCTGTGTTTTTGCCGCCTTTATGAAAAGAGAGAATAAAGTTTTTTTTTCCATGACTGGGGTACATAGGATTTACGAATGGATCTGTTAATAAGGATACTTACAGGGAATGGAATGGCTTCAGCAGCAAGCTTTGGAAATTCAGGGAATAAGTTGCCAGGTGCCTTTTAACAGGGTTTGAGCTTCAGGAGTAGCCTTCTTATAGTTGTGGCAGAAATGTGATTCAGAGTGAAATTGGGAGAAATGGGGGTATTGGGGTCATGGGTGTGAGGGCATTTGTAGAGGTAGGGAATGTAGTGGAAGTTTCTGTTGGAGTAGCATAGCTTGTATTGCCTCTAGTGTGGGGAAATTAGTAATGTTGGCTATAGAATTTATAAAAAAGAGCTAGAAAGGCTATTTCTAAAGGAGATTTATCGGGATATGGACATGGATTTTTTTTTTGTGCCAGGATTCAGTAGTGATGTGACAGAACTCCAACATTTTTTTTGGGGGGGGGGGTTGTTTATGGTTAGACTGCAGTTTAGAATAGTAAGCTTTTTAATATCTGTGAAATAGTTTTTTACCTGGTTTCAAAGATGTTTAAAATTTATCAGGTCATGTTGTTTTTTATTAGTTTGATACTGTTTCCATAATTTGTCTCTGGAGTGCATCAGATCTTTAGTTGGTTTGGTGGGCCATGGGGCACATTTTGTTTTAATTCTTTTCAAGTGAAAGGGAGCTAGGCTATTTTGTGTATTCAGGAATAAAGTCTTAAAGTAGTCAACAGCATTGTCAAGTGGGAGAGTTTTTACCTTGTGTCAGTTCATTTTTTTCAGGGTATTGACAAAGGTTTAAGTGTTGAAAGCAGTTAGGGTCCTTGTTAGTTTGTATTGGTGTTGAATTTGGTGGGGGGAGGGGGTGTGGCAGATATAGGCAAGGTGGTGATCACTAATAGAGTTTGGAAGAGTACCAGCTTCAGATATTTTATTGGGGTTGGAGACAAGAATCCAATCTAGGGTGGATCCTGTGGTGTTTTCCTTATTTGGCCTGGTTAGAGTGTTTATGAATCATGTGAAGTTGCATAGATTGATATTAGAGGTGGGCATGTTAAAGCTGAGGTTTAGCCAGTTGATATCTACATCACCTAGGATGACAGTTTCATTTTTGATATTAGTAGAAATCCAGGCAAGGATTTCTTCTAATAAGGGTATATTGTTGCCAGGGGGTAAGTACAGAGCTATGATAGACAGTTTTTTACAGTTGTTCATTCTTAGAAAAGAAATAAGGAATTTGGCATTGGAAAATTGGGAAACAGGATTTGCATAAAGAACTATGTTAACGGTATTAAGGAAAATTAGTGCTACACTGCCACCTTTATTTGGGCGGGGGGTTCTGTCAGATCTTATTGTTTAAAAGCCTGGAGGAAGGAATTCTGGGTCTTTAAAGTAGAGTTTGAGCTAGGTCTCAGTGGTGGCAATAATGTGTGGTTGGTTATGAATGATCCAAGCATGAAAATTAGAAATTTTATTGCAAATACTTTGGAAATTTATGGTCACCATGTAAATGGATTTATGAGAATTAACTTGAAGGGGAGGCTGGTGATGTTGCTTAAAGTGAGTCCTGGACTGGGGTGTATATCTCCAGATAAAGGTACAGTAGTAAATGAAGCCATGAGCTAATGGCTTTTGTTTAGAGGGAGATTTGGCATGTTGTGCTTGAAAAGAATAGGTGGTAAGGCTATTGGAGGTACGTTGATTTTATTTATGACAGGGACAATTTTTAGTTTGCAATAGAAGAGGGGGTTTGTTAGATAGAGGTCTGGATGTATGTTTGTATAGCTCTTTAGTTCTGTAGGAAGAGAAGTGGTGGTGGCTGAGCAGTGAGGCGAGAAGGAGATGAGGTTTATGGCAGTGATATGTATTAAAGAGCTGAGAAATAAGGAGAGTATTGAAAGAGTTAAAGTGTCTGTACTAGAAGAATTGATAGGTTTATGATGGCGTGAGTATGTGAAGTCATGTGGATGTGTGTTAATAGAGGGTAAATGCTGAGTTGCCTACAGGAAGATAGAAGTAGATGGCTAGGAGAGGTAATGTAAAGTGGGGTCAATGGGAAAATTGTGTGTCAGGCGTGAAGAGTGGTAGCAGGTTGGGAGGGTAGGGAATAAGTATTAAATAGAGTATGTGGGTGAGTGTACACACACACACACACACACACACACACATATATATATATATATATATATATATATATATATATATATATATATACATATATATATATTTTACTATCAATATGTCAAACGATAAAATAATTTACGTCCTACATATCGAAAGTAAACCTTGAAATTCAAAAAACAGAATGAGTCACAATGTCGAATCTGCTGATCGAATTCAGCAGATTCGACATTGTTTTCGAACACATCATGTGATGTCCATATAGGAGCTCACAGAAAGTAAATGCCTATAACGAACATCCCGTTTTTACAGTGGAGCAAGCCCCCTGCACCCCCACAACCCCTGCTAACTATATATTCCAACTCCGAGATTGCGCTACAGTGAGGAAAGGGATGAATTTCCCTAAATGCAGTGTACAGCAATCTCTGTACAATTCTTCGAATTTATATTAGCGAATGCACACTGCATTCGCTAATATAAACTTCCGAACATTGAGATGTTCACCCATATGAAAAGTCGAACATCTGTGCTTCGAAGTTTTCATATGGGTACATCTCAACTCGAAATTTTAATAATAAACCTATATATATATATATATATATATATATATATATATATATATATATATATATATATATGGGTTCACTTTATAATTTCGAAATTCTGAAATACCGAATTTCAGAATATCGAGATCATAAAGCTGAAACACCACAATACTAAATGCCCATAATCACGAAATTCAAAATCTCAACACTTACATACACACACTCACATACACAAACTGCCCCCCCACACACAAACAAAACTAACCTAAACTAGAAACATGCACCTCCCATGCGGGGGGCTGTGCCCCCCACCCCCCTACTTATATATTCTAACTCTGAGACCGCACAATCACACACACAAAGGCAACTCACACACACACATTTCACAGCCCCTTGCACGCACACATCACAACCAAAACACACACTAACATACACTACAGCACATAACCTACACACTCATACAAACTTACCTGCACTTATATCCATTCATACACCACAACACCAGAAGCTCCTAACGTCGGTATTTCAAATTTCACGCTTCTGGTGTTTCGCGATTCTGAGCATTCGATATTCTAATCCCGGTATTCTGAAATTTGGTATTTCAGAATATCGAGATTATGAAGTGAACCCATATATATATATATATATATATATATATATATATATATATATATTTATATATATATATATATATATATATATATATATATGCATGTAGCAAAGTGTTTGTTACAAATGTAACAAATAGTTGCTACAGTTTATAATCTGTCTGTACAGAGTGCTAAACCAATCAGGTTTTAGTTAAAAAAATGCTTTTTTAAACTGTATCAAACTGCTTGCTACAATGTGTCAAGAAGTTGGTACAGTTTAGACCACACACAGAGCACTATACCACTCAGGTTTGACCACAAATGCAACACCCATAGCATTCTTTAGGCATAGGCTAACTAGGCGGCTACCTAGAGCCCTAGTCTAGTAGGGGCACTTTTCCAGTATTTATTTGTTTATTTTATGTAGTAAAGAAATGGTTTCTTTAAAATATGTTGAATGAATGCAGGAAAAAACTGAAGTAATATGGATGGTGTAGGTAGACCAGGACATGGGCACTGGGTGGTGTGGGGGAGGTGTTGTGGAGCCATTTTGCCTAGGGCACCAATTGACCAAAGGTCAGCCCTGGCAACCCCAGCTTTTAAAAGGTGGTATTGCATTAAACAGAGATCAGGATCATCTGATTGTGCCCCCCCAACACTTTGCAGCCAGGGAAGTTGCCCCTATAACCCCTACCCTAGCTATACTGCTATCAGGCACTTAATAAAAAATAAATAAAACAAACTTGATAGGGAGATCCACTAGACAGCAGGGATACTATAAGTCGTATGTTTTAAAGGAACTAAAAAGGATTCCCACTTCTCAAAGAGGATATTAATCCTTTGTGCCACTGCTAGACAGCATAAATTTAGGACTCAAACCCTACATAGTTGCCACAGGAAACAACAGCATTAACCCACTGTGCTAACTCCAATGAAGCAGGGTTTGTTTATTGTACAAAGAGGATCTCAGGCATTATTCAACGTCTGCAACAGTTTATGAGTTACAAAGGGCAGGGCACAAGTTAGCATTCTTCTCAACCTGATAGAAAAAGATATCTAGACAAAACTAAAATAAATGGTGGGACAAAGACACACAATCAGGGGCATAACTCAGTCATGTCTCATATGAACTTAGAAAGTCACTAGAATAACAATTTTTGCATTAGTATGTATTTACTGGGGGATATGAAGTATGAAACTGTAGAGTCGTGCATTAATGACTGTAATCATCTCTGATTTATGAAGGCAGGAAAAAGGAAACTGTGGACAGTCTGACAACAGAGGGATGGATACAGGTGTGTGTGTGTGTGTGTGTGTGTGTGTGTGTGTGTGTGTGTGTGTGTGTGTGTGTGTGTGTGTGTGTTTTACTGTATGTATGTGTGTGTGGGAGAGTGAATGTTGTGATGCATGATCTGGCAGTATTAATTAGCACAAGAAAGTGATGATCTGCCCTACAGCAGTTAACTGCAATTTAGAGACATACAAATTAGCAGAATGAGGTATTTTCTCATTGTAGCTAATATCTCTGAAACACAGGTCTCTGCATTGTGCAAACAGTCATGTTTTGCTGGAGCTCTTACCTTAAGCGATGGAGCAGTTTCTGAATCCATGTGCAAGTATCTTTGTTAATATGCATAACATGGGGTAGCAGGTTGTCCAGGATGGCATAGAATTATGAAGCCCTTTGGCCAGTGCCTTTATTAAAGAAGAATACTTTATATGATACATTTTATACATATATAAGTAAAAGCTACAGCAGGATGCAACAGTCAGGAACATTTATACTTCTTAAATATACCTTTAAAGGGAGTAGTAGTAAAAGTAGGTTTCTGTGTAAGTGCTTCATGCCATTTGTATTCAGTGAGAAAATGTCAATAATTATTTAGTCAAGAATAGCAAATTGCTTTAACATCTAAAAATGAATCTCTAGTTTGTAATAAGTGAGCATGTAATTATCATTCTTAATGACTGAAAATGTGTTGCTCCATTTCTGTACATAAAAAATATATAAATTAGTTACAGTCTGTCTGTTCTCTTATCATCAAATCCAGTTCTTCAACTCACACAAATTTATTAAGTAACTGAGTGTGTGCGCGCATGTGCACGTGTGTGCGCGCGTGTGTGCGCGCGTGTGTGCGCGTGTGTGTGTGTGTGTGTGTGTGTGTGTGTGTGTGTGTGTGTGTGTGTGTGTGTGTGCTTTAATTTCTTTACATCTGTTCAAGTACAATCTGGATAAGTTTTAACTCCTCAGCTTCTGTTTCCTGATTTGAAAATTCACAATTACTTTTAACATAAGAATTTACTGCTGGTGACGTTTCTATGTGTGCTCTGATAGTAATTCTAAAAGTGTTTTTTTCTCCACAACTGTGCTACTTTGATGTAAGTGTATATAGCTAAGGGGGAGATCGCATTGTTTTCCGATTTGTCAAGTTAAAGCTTCTCCATTGTTTCATCTGGTTGATGCTGCAATGAAATGAAATTCAACAAAATACTGGGGAAGAGTGTGTGTACATGTTTAGCTGGCCGCTGTCCCTGCACTGGGGAAGAGTGTGTGCACATGTTTAGCTGGCCACTGTGGCCACTGCCCTGCACTGGGGAGTGTGTGTACACGTTTAGCTGGCCACTGTCCCTGCACTGGGGAAGAGTGTGTGTACATGTTTAGCTGGCCACTGCCCCTGCACTGGGGAAGAGTGTGTGTACACGTTTAGCTGGCCACTGTCCCTGCACTGGGGAAGAGTGTGTGTACATGTTTAGCTGGCCGCTGTCCCTGCCTTGTAATAAAAAAGCCTTCATCCCCTTTTGTTGATCGATTCATTTTTCTAAACTCTGGCAGGAGGCACCGATAGTTAAGTGAGTTGTAGTTCATCTGGTGTAGGAAATGATTCTCTCAGCTCTCATTTGCTTCCCATGTGCTCTTAAGCAAGTCACTTAACTAGACATTGCTCCCAAGTTACCCCTGAAAAGGGATTGGGGCTCACTAGGTCCAGGGTCTACCTGGTAAACAAAAGGGTGTTGTTATTATTAACTCCCAGGGCTATAGGACACTAGGAGCAGGTGGCATGAGCTGGAGATCATAATTGTCATTTAAAAGGTGTTATGAGATTTTCTGAGTACTTATAACAACTCCCATTAGCTGGAGAGTGCAGTACGATGTCTGGCTTGTTAAACAAGTACAGGTGTATACTTATTCCTACCAATGATACTCTTTATCTTTACTGCAGAAGCTATATTTATAAGTCTTTTCTAGAAAGTGCTCCTGGGACACAGCTCAGATAGCTAACACCCTCACCCTCACCAAGGTATGTCTATAATTATACATGGGGCATCGGAGCAGAGTCAAGGCCAAAACCTCTACACTTCAAAGCTAGCTTCAGAGGTGGGGTATGATTTTCCTTACCAAAGTATATCAATCACCTTAATTGGATTTAACAAATAAATAATGAAAGGTGCATAAAATCATGCTAGACATACAGTCACTTTTAGTCCCAGTCAGTTAAGCTAGTAGGAATAGTAATAGGCAAGACCTAATTTTTGTATTCATATTTTACTGATTTTTTTAAATATCCTTTTCTTGATTTCCTGTGTACAGAATGCATAGTGCAATCAGTAGTAATGACAGACAAACAATCACTTCAGTAAGGGCTTTCATCTAAATTCAGCAGTTCAAATCCAGTTAAAATGAATAACATTGAGAATGGTTTGTTAAAGCTTTAAAACATTTCTGAAGACAGGCACTAAAAAGCTTAGTTGCATAAATGAGTTCATTTGACAGTGTAAATGAGCATATTTTTCTTCTGCACTCTGGGATTTCATTAAGTCCAGCGATGAAAATAAAACTTACAGCAAAAATGTTGTGAACAGACCACAATGGATCATATGATGAAATGTTTCTTCCTGATAAAATTCACCAAACCAGCAACTTTTGTAACAGTTTTAAATAATGGTTATTAAGATAAGTAGTGCAACTGTAGTTTAATAGGTGTTGTTGCATATAAAGTATAATAAAGACATGTTTAATGTGGTCCCTATTTAATAAGTTGCATGCCAGCACAATTACTTTTGATTATTAACTGCCACAGCACAATCTGTCTATGGACTCAGAGTTAAGCTCTGGAAAAGGCTTAATGCTTTTTTGTTGCTAATGTTTTTTTTTAACATTGGTAGATATTAAGAACATGATACAGATTCATAAATGAGGACTGAAGCATAGGTTTAAATATTAGTCATTAGTTCTTTGTGTTATTGTTTTATTTCATGGTGAAGTTAACATGTTTCTAGGATTGTATCAAAATGCAAGCCAAAGGCAATCTTTGGAGTTAGACTTACATCTTATCTTGTTAACTTATGGAACGATTATTTATTCAATTAATAATAAGCAGCTTGTATGTACTGTAGTCATATTTACAGTTGCATATTAACAATCTCTCCCAATAAATTTTGCACGTTCCGATCTGTACAGTTTCAGTGCTCTTCATGTTCATAGGATCATAGGAAGTTACTAGGCTACTGGCCCTGAGGCCCTTACAAGCCTAGCCAAGAATTTAGCCCATGTTCCAATAAGTCAGTACCCAATGCCCCTGTCCAGCAGGGACAGAGGTGGAATCCTGGGGGTGTATTTTCTGTTCCCCATCCAGTTATCCTGGTTGCACTTAAAAAGGGTTAATGAGGTACTCTGCTTGATGTGGGCTTGATGTTGAGAGAAAGTCTATTCCACAGAAGGGGGAGTCGCTGGGACACAAATATGTCCTGCTAACAAGTCCTATTGATGTCACAGACCAGGTTGAGGTTGCATGTGTGAGTTACTCGAGTGAAGCTTGACTTGCGGATATGCAGCAGTCCCATCAAGGTGGGGTCTGAGATTGCTTTGTATGCCAGACAGAGGTCACCTCTGAGAAGTCTGTATGAGACTGAGTAGAGGGACAGGGCTTTTAGCATTTCTGTGTAGGGTAGATGTTTGAGGCCCTGGATTCTCCTGGTGAGGAACCTCTGTGGTCTCTCCAGCTGCTGCATGTGCTTTGCGAGGTACATGCCAAAAGGGGCATTATACTCAATAATGGATCTTATAAGGGAAGGATACAGGGATGTTATGACCATCTTGTCCCTGGATGAGATACCCTTCCTAATACAGGTGGGCCATGTAGAAAGCTTTCCTTACAACGGAGGCAATATGGTGGTCAAAAGTCAATTTGCTATCAAACTGGATACCCAAGTCCCTCACAACTGATTGCGTGCTTAGGTGCTTAGGACCCTGTTATTAATGTGATAATTTGTGAGGAAGTTAATCTCACCAAAGGGGATGATGATGCATTTTTTGGCATCCAGTTTGAGGCCATGTTTCTGGCACCAGTCATTTGTTTGGGTGAGACCCTCTTGGAGAATGCCCAAATCACTAGAAATTGATGACAACACCCAGCTTGCAGTCATCTACAAACTTGGTCAGCCACAGCCCACTGGTTTTGACCTGCTTCTCAGAAAAGTATATCCCAAACAGAGGCTCCAAGACTGATCCCTGGGGTACACCGCTCATTACGGGTCTACTACTTGAGATGGCTTCCCCTATTTTGACTAGGTGGGTTCATATTTTAGTATTATACTTGCAAAAATATTACACATTTAACAAATAAATATTTTTTTTTACTTTTTCTTCTACGTTCCTAGTTTGTATGTGCAGATAACACCTATACTAACATTAATACAACTTTCTCCACCTTCTGCTGTACTTTATAACAGCAGTTCTCTTTAGTACTTTTTTTAGCTCTAACAAGCAATGCTGTTCATGAAAACAGACAATTATTTTAAACTATGTCAATCTGCAAAATTCATGAAAGTAACTTGTTGAAAACTACTTTCAGCGAACCTCAAGCTAATCTACAGAAAATGGCTTTCTGTTAATTTATTCAGTGGAATCACTACCTGCTGAAGGAATTCTTAGATAATTTTGGGAGCTCAGTGGTGCCATACTCTTTTGGATTATTTAAGTAACTTGGGCACTTCATAATTACGTATCAATGAGCAAAGTACTAAGGCAGAAATTCAAGTATCTCTTACATGGGCTACAAACCACTTATTCTTTGATTGTCAGTCAAAAGAGGTATAACTGAGAATCCTGATTTCAGCAGACAATCCCAAACCAAGCTTCAGCACACCCCATCATATGCCAAGTATCCTTAAGTAAATGTAGGACTGCTTTTGGTGGGATGTTTGGCAGGGTAAATTGATACAAAAGGAGTGCAAATCTTCCATTAACATAACTTGATCACCTAGTCTGAGACTACTGACAGCTGCCTTAACAACAGCTTCTAAACTGACTATAAGTAGTTGTCACTCAAAACCATCTATCCATGGCATAGCCGGTGTCTTTGCTCCCCTGACCCTAAGCACTCACACATATATAAGTGATAACCAGTGGCCTCAGCCTCTCAACCAGGAGTAGTGTTTATAAGCACAGCTTCTCAACATAGCATATAGGGAAACTTCCATGAACATATATGCAACTTAGCCGTGATGGAAGTGCCTTGCTTACCCTCTCACTCTATTGGTCAGCAAACAATGCCACCATCACATCCTGTTAGTGTTAACTAATAGGTGCTCCAGACATTCAGTGTCACAGTGATCGGTCAGCCTAAACTTGCCCATCACAGTCCATCAGTAATTAGTGTCCCTCACTTCAGTTCTGCAGACTGCAAGTGATAAATGTCCCTAATCCTTCCTCTCACAGGCTATCAGTGACTGGTGTCCCTGATCCTGATCATCCTTCTCAGAGCCTGCCAGTGATTGCTGTCCCCTGATCCCAATCATCCTTCTTGCAGCCTGTCAGTGATTGCTGTCCCCCAATCCAGATCATCCTTCTCACAGGCTGTCAGTAATTACTGTAGCACTGATCCCAATCCTCCTCCTCACAGCTTGTCAATGATAGCTGTCTCCCCGATCTCAATCATCCTCCTCATAGCCTGTTAATGATAGCTGACTCCCTGATCCCAATCATCCTTCTCACAGTCTGTCAGTCACTGGTGTCCTCCGTGATTTGATCATCCTTCCCACAGTCTGTCAGTGATTGTTGTCTCCCCTGATCCCGCTCATCCTTCTCACAGCCTGTCAGGGATTGCTGTCACACCTGATCCCGATCATCCTTCTCACAGCCTGTCAGTGATTGTTGTCACCCCTGATCCTGATCATCCTTCTCACAGCCCATCAGTGATTGCTGCCCCAATCCCAATCATTCTTTACACAGCCTGTCAGTGATTGCTGTCCCCTGATCCCAATCATCCTCCTCACTGGCTGTCAATGATAGCTGTCTCCACTGATCCCAATCATTCTTCTCACAGCTTGTCAGTATTTGCTGTTGGCCCTGATCCCAATCATCCTTCTCTCAGCCTGTCTGTGACTGCTGCCCCCCTGGTCCTGATCATCATTTTTACACCCTGTCAGTGATTGCTGTCCCCCAATCCTGATCATCCTTCTCACAACCTGCCAGTGATTGCTGTCCACCTGATGCCGATCATCCTTCCCACAGCCTGTCAGTAACTGCTGTCCCCATGATCCTGATCATTCTTCTCACAGTCTATCTGTTATTGCTGTCACCTGATCCTGATCATCCTTCTCACAGCCTGTCAGTGATTGCTGTACACCAATCACAATTGCCCTACTTACAGCATGTCAGTGATTGTTGTCTCCCTGGTCCCAATCATCCTTCTCACAGCATGTCTGTGACTGCTGTCCCCCAATCCAGATCATCCTACTCATAGCCTGTCTGTGACTGCAGCCCTACCTAATCCCAATCATCTTTCTCACAGCCCAACAGTGATTCCTGTTCCACCTGATCCCAATCATCCTACTCACAACCTGTCAGTATTTGCTGTCCCCCTGATTCTGGTCATCCTTCCCACAGCCTGTCAGTGATTACAGTCCCACCGATCCCAATCATCCTTCTCACATCCTGTCATGATTGCTGTCCTCCCTGATCCCAATCATCCTTCTCACAGCCCATCAGTGATTGTTGTCCCCTAATCCTGATCATCCTTCTCACAGCCTGTCAGTGATTGCTGTTTCCCAGATCCCAATCATCCTTCTCACAGCCTATCAGTGACTGTTATCCCCCGATCATCCTTCTCACAGCCTGTCATTGATTGCATTCCACCTTGATCCTGAACATTCCTCTCATAGCCTGATAGTGATTGTTGTACCCCTGACCCCAGTCATTCTTCTCACAGAATGCTGGTGATCGCTGTCCCCCGATCCTGATCATCCTTCTCACAGCCAGTCAGTGATTGCTGTCCCTCCTGATCCTGATCATCCTTTTCACAGCCTGCCAGTAATTGTTATCCCCCCAATCCCAATCATTCTTCTCACAGCATGTTGGTGATCGCTGTCCCCTGATCCTGATTATCCTTCTCACAACCTGTCAGTGATTGCTGTCAGGCAATCCCAATCATTCTTCTCACAGCATGTCAGTGATTGCTGTCCTCCTGATCCTAATCATCCTCTCACAACCCATCAGTGATTGCTGTCACCCAATCCTGATCTTCCTACAGGCTGTCAGTGATTGCAGTGCCCCGATCCCAATCATCCTTCTCACACCCTGTCAGTGATTGCTGTCCTCCTTGATCTCAATCATCATTCTCACAGCCTGCCAGTGATTGCAGTACCCTGAACGCAATCAACCTTCTCACAGTCTGTCACTGATTGCTGTCCCCCCTGATCCTGCTCAAACGTCTCACAGCCTGTCAGTGACTGCTGTCCCCCATGATCCTGGTCATCCTTCTTACAGCCTGCCAGTGATTGTTGTCTCCCCTGATCCCAATCATCCTAATTATAACCTGTCAGTGATTGCTGTAGCATTGATCCCGATCATCCTCCTCACTGCCTGCCAGTGATTGCTGGCCCCTGATCCTGATCATCCTTCTCACAGCCTGTCAGTGACTGCTGTCCCACTGATCCTGATCATCCTTCTCACAGCCTGTCAATAATTGCTGTTCCCTGGATCCCGATCATCCTTCTCACAGTCTGTCAGTGATTGCTGTCACCCGATCATGCCTCTCACAGCCTGTCACTGATTACTGTTCCCCCGATCCAGATTATCCTTCTCACAGCCTGACAGTGATTGTTGTCCCTCCTGATCCCGATCATCCTTTTCACACCCCGTCATGTTTGCTGTCCTCCGTGATCCTGATCATCCTTCTCACAGTCTCAGTGATTGCTGTACCCCTGATCCTGATCATCCTTCTCACACCCTGTCAGTAATTGCTGTACCCGGATCCTGATCATCCTTCTCACAGTTTGTCAGTGATTGCTGTCCCCCTGATCATCCTTCTCATAGCCTGTCACTGATTGCTGTCCCCCCGATCCAGATCAGCCTTCTCACAGCCTGACAGTGACTGCTGTCCCTCCTGATCTCAATCATCCTTCTCGCACCCTGTCAGTGACTACTGTCTCCCCAATCCCAATCATTCTTCTCACAGCATGTGGGTGATCACTATCCCTTGATCCTGATCATCTTTCTCACAGCCTATCAATGATTGCTGTCCCCGTGAACCCAATCATTCCTCTCACAGCCTGTCAGTGATTGCTATCTCACTGATCCTGATCATCCTTTTCACAGCCTGTCAGTGATTGCTGTCTCTCCTGATCTCAATCACCCTTCTCACAGCCTGTCAGTGACTGCTGTCCCCCCATTCCCACTCATTCTTCTCACAGCATGTTGGTGATCGCTGTCCCAATATCCTGATCAACCTTCCCACAGCCTGTTATTGATTGCAGTCCCATGTGATCCTGATCATCCTTCCTACAGGCTGTCAGTGATTGCACTCCCCCCAATCCCAATCATCCTTTTCACACACTGTCAGTGATTGCTGTCCTCCCTGATCACAATCATCCTTCTCACAGCCTGTCAGTGATTGCTGTCCCCCTGAACCCGAGCATCCTTCTCACAGTCTGTCACTGATCTCTGTCCCCTGGATCCTGCTCATCCTTCTCACAGCCTGTTAGTGATTGCTGTCCCCCCTGATTCCAATCAACCTTCTCACAGCCTGTTAGTGATTGCTATAGCACTGATCCTGATCATCCTCCTCACAGCCTGTCTGTGATTACTGTCCCCTTCATCCCAATCATTCTTCAAACAGCCTGTCAGTGATTGCTGTCCTCCCTGATCTGATCATCCTTCCCACAGCCTGTCAGTGATTACTGTCTCCCCTGATCCAGATCACCCTTTTCACAACCTGTCTGTAGCCGCTGTCAGCCTTCATCCTGGTCATCCTTCTCACAGCCTGTTATTGATTGCAGTCTCACGTGATCCAGATCAACCTTCCTACAAATGTCAGTGATTGCAGTCCCCCTGATCCCAATCATCCTTCTCACACCCTGTCAGTGACTGATGTCCTCCCTGATCCAGATATTCCTTCTCACAGCCTATCAGTGATGCTGTCACTCCTGATCTCGGTCATCCTTCTCACAGCCTGTCAGTGACTGCTGTCCCCCTGATCCCGATCATCCTTCTTACAGCTTGTCTGTGATTGCAGTCCTACCTGATGCCAGTCATCCTTCTTACAGCCTATCAGTGATTGCTTTTCCCCGGATCCTAATCATCCTTCTCACAGCCTGTCAGTGATAGCTGTCCCCTGATCCCGAGCAGCCTTCTCACAGGATGTCAGTGATTCCTGTCTCACCTGATCCCGATCATCCTTCTCACAGCCTGTCAGCAATTGCTGGCCCCTGATTCTAATCACCCTTCCCACAGCCTGTCAATGGTTGCAGTCCCACCTGATCCCGATCACCCTTCTCACACCATCTCAGTGATTGCTGTCTCTGTGATGCTGATCATCCTTCCCACAGCCTGTCAGTGATTACTTCTCCCCATCTCGATCATCCTTCTTACAGCCTGTCAGTGATTGCTGTCCCCTAGATCCCAATCATCCTTCTCACAGACTGTCACTGATCGCTGTCCCCCCTTATCCCATTCATCCTTCTCACATCCTATCAGTGATTGCTGTCACCCTTGATCCTGATTATCCGTCTCACAGCCTGTCAGTGACTGGTCTCCCCTGATCCAGATCATCCTTCTCACAGCCTGTCTGTGATTGCAGTCTTACCTGATCCCGACCATCCTTCTCACAGCCTGTCACTAATTGCTGTCCCCTTATCCTGATCATCCATCTCACAGCATGTCAGTGATTGCTGTCCACCTGATCTCACTTATCCTTCTCACAGCCTGTCAGTAGTTGCTGTCCCCTGATCCTGATCATCCTATCCACAGCCTGTCAGTGATTGCAGTCACCCCTGATCACAATCATCCTTCTCACACCCTGTCAGTGATTGCTGTCCTCCCTGATCGCAATCCTCCTTCTCACAGCCTCTCAGTGATTGCTGTCCCCCATGATCCTGACCATCCTTCCCACAAACTGTCAGTGATTGCTCTCCCCCTGATTCCAATCATCCTTCTCACAGTATGTCTGCGATTGCAGTCCTACATGACTTCAATCATCCTTCTCACAGCCTGTCAGTGATTGCTGCCCCCAATCCCAATCATCCTTCTCACAGCTTGTCAGTGACTGCTGTCCCCCTGATCCCGATTATCCTTCTCACAGCCTGTCAGTGATTGCTCTCCCCCCAATCCCAATCATCCTTCTCATAGCCTGTGATTGATTACAGTCCCACCTGATCCTGATCATCCTCCCTACAGCTTGTCAGTGATTGCCTTCCTTCCTGACCCAATTATCCTTCTCACACTCTGTCAGTGATTGCTGTCTTCCCTGATCTTGATCATCCTTCTCACAACCTTTCAGTGTCTGCTATCCTCCCTGATGTCGATCATCCTTCTCACAGCCTGTCAGTGATTGCTGTCCCATCTGATCCCGATCATCCTTTTCACAGCCAGTCAGTGATTGCTGTCCCACCTGATCCCAATCATCCTTCTCACAGCCTGTCAGTGATTGCTGTCCCACCTGATCCCGATCATCCTTCTCACACCCTGTCAGTGACTGCTGTCCCCCTGATCCCGATCATCCTTGTCACAGCCTGTTAGTGATTGCTGTCCCACCTGATCCCTATCATGCTTCTCACAGCCTGTCAGAAATTGCCATCCACCTGATCCCAATCATCCTTCCTACAGCCTGTCACTGATTGCAGTTCCCCCAATCCCAATCATTCTTCTCACTACCTGTCCGTGATTGCTGTCCCACCTGATCCCATTCATCTTTTCACAGCCTGTCAGTGATTGTTGTCCCCCAATCCTGATCATCCTTTTCACAGCCTGTCAGTGATTGCTGTCCGCCCAATCCTGTTCATCCTTCTCAAAGCCTGTCAATGACTGCTGCCCCCCCATCCTGATCATCCTTCTCACAGCCTGTCACTGATTGCTGTCCCCTCTGATCCTAATCATCGTTTTCACAGCCTGTCAGTTAGTGCTGTCCCCTATTTTTCTAGCACCTGCAAGGGTGCTGCTTAGCTCCTCACTCATCCTGAAAGCAGATTAGTCTTTCCACCTCCTTTCATGCCATTGTAGAATAATGTCATAGTTATCCTCCATCTGCTTGAAGAAGAGTGAGGCTGCCAGATGACATACCTGCTTTTTTAGTGGTTGTGTCCATTCCATCTAGGTGTCTGTGACTGGATGCTACAACTATTCACCAGTGCAGTGAAAGCAGATGGCTTCTCCCAATCATCAAGGCATCCTGTCTGTATTTTACACATTTACCAAGTCCCTGTATTTCCTACCAGGGTTATGCATTGATTGATCATTTTATCACCTGTCCACTCAAACCTACATGCTAGTCAGTCTTTTGTACCACAGTGTGCCACACCAGGAAACTGGAATCTGCTAAACTAATGACAGTGATATACATAATTATTGTGTTTAAGTATTACACCCCTTTTAACTTATGTTCAGAATCCAGATGCATATATTACACTGAATGCCTATTTCATTGCTACCCAAGAGTTGTCTCTGCTTCCTTGTCCTTCAATGAGCCATCAACATTGCAGTATAATATTCATGTGTAGGAGTTTAGGCATCCGGCTAATGTTTTACAGCATTAGTTACCAATTTGTCCTGAAATGCCACACCAGAAAACTGGAATCTGTTAAACTAATGCCAGTGATATACATAATTACTGTGTTTAAGAATTGCATGTTGCCTTTTGTTGAGAATTTGGATGCATATATTCCATTGAGCACCAGCACAGTTTCAGGCCCAACCATGGTACTACTACTACTGTCCTCCTCAACTTCACCAACATGGTAAACTAGTGCAGAAATAAGGGCAACTTTATTTCTTCACTTTTCCTTGACCTTTCCAAAGCATTTGACACAGTGTCCCACCAAAAGCTTTTCTCTGAACTTGCAACACTAGGTCTCATTTACCCTTTCCTCTCCTGGTTTAACAGTTACTTATACATTCATCAGCAGGCAACCAAATGGCAACAAAACCTTCAGCACTTTAACCAATCTTTGTTGGTGTTCCCTTAAGGTCAATACTCGGCCCCCTTCTATTTAATATTTTCATAAACAAACTTCATATTACTACAACACTTGCCATTCTTGTACAGTATGCTGATGATTCAACCCTTATCTGCTCTGCCTCATCCATAACAAAATTACAGGAAATCACTCAAAAATTACTCACTGACACTGAAACATGGTTAAAAAATTCTAATTGATGCTTAAGGCTATTTATTCCAAAACAACTGCTTAACCAGAAACACACATTTCATATTACCTCAAGTAATAACACAAAAATAGATACTATAAGCCAAACTAAACTAAACAACTTGGAGTAATAATAGGTGAAAACCTCAAATTTGATCACCACATACTTTATTCCATCAAGAAAACTCACCAAAAACTCCACTCCCTCTATAGGGCTAAACACTACCTGACAGATCAAGAAAGGAATACCTTAGCAGCAACATACCACCTTCCTTCTCTATTATATGCTTCCCCTACTCTTACAAATATCAACACTATGTATAAAACAAAACTAGCCGCCTGCTACTATAAAGTAGCTAAATTTGCAACAAACCAACCTTATAAAACACACCAATGCCGTGCATTAAAACAATTAAAATGGCTTGAACTTCCAAACCAGTTGACGCACACAGCTAATCACTGTCCACAACCTATTGTACTCTCCAGACAAATGCCCAGCATTACAAAATATCCTGCTAAATTATTCATCCACTAGAGACCTTCACTCTAACAATAAACTTTTACTATGTATCAGTAAGACATTCAGCACTGCTGAAGATTCTGTCTACTCTCATCATGTGTCACAACTTTGGAATGAAATCCCCACACACTTACAGCAGATATAAAACTTAAATAGTTTAATAACTTGGTTTAAACAGCACATATGCCAAAGATGGCTCTGTTCTTCCTTCTCACTTAGCTAACTTTACTCATAAATAACTGCACCTCTGGGATGTTACTATATGAAGCTGTACGTCAAAGATATAAATGTCTTCAGATTATCTATCACCTGTTCAGTCATGATTTCATGTCATGTCACATGTCAAAAAAAAATGTCAGTAACATTTTTGTTTCTCTATTTGTATTTAATGACTCCTGATGTAATACTTCATGTTAACATTAATGGAATATCTAATTATACTATGTTTTGCCTCTTGTATATGCAACGTTTGCTATACTTATATTAAAACTTTTTGTCAACATTGTTTTGTAATGTATTGTCTTTGTAAACTGTGGAGCTTTTCTCCCCGAGCCTCCACTGAAAATGGGTTTCTGACCCAGTAGACTTTCCCTGTAAACAAATGTCAGTAAATGTCAATAAATAAATAATGATAAGTGAAATAAACTTGTTAAAGTGTTTTTATAAATTTTTACTATTAAGTACTGCAACTTTAAGTCTATTGACTAGCACTCCCATTTTAAGACTGTATTATCCTATGTCACATTACACTTCTAAGCCTAGTGCCAGTGTATTGTTTTGATTGAAATGTTAACAATATTTATGTTGACTTGCTATGCTGCACAAAATAAAAGTTAGTTATTTGAATATAATGATGGTGTATCCAAACTTTCTGAAACTACCAATGAATGTTACTGAGTAACAATTTGTACACAGCATGATATCATGTCAGAACTGGGATCTTCTCAAACAAAAAATGAAAAAATGTTATCCCAGTTACAAAACTGCAACATACCAGTCAAAGTGAATTACTTAGTAGCCAGTAACTGAATTTCCTAAAAGTGAAACAGTTCCTGGCCCTTATCTCTTAGTTTCTTTTTTCACACTGGGAGATCTGAAGTTAAGTTGTTGACCAATGCGCAGCTGTCTTGGAAAGTCTGAGAACAATCACATTTTGATCAAGATTTGATGCATGAGTAGTTAGTGGGACATGGATTTAAACTAAAAGATGGAAGGCTATGCTTTCCAAGATGGATGCCAGCAAATAAGAAACTTAGAAAGTCCGAAAAAAATCAACTAGAAAGCATGAAAAGAAAACACCAACTGGAAAGAATCTTATAGCTGTTCTGCAAAAAGCAGTTCAAGCTTCAGCTTTGGTACAACAGATGGCTTTCAGTAATTTAGAAGAAACAATAAATCAAATGTGCTCGAAGATGATTAAAATAAATAAAGCATTGAAGGAGTATATACACTCAAATAAGAAAAGGCTAGAAAAAAATAAATAAGCTTTAAACAGCTATTCAGGTGATCTGATAAAACTGCAAAAATTAGAGGTTTAAATGAAAATGCCGGCTGAGTATGAGACTGCTCAAAAAGAGCTGTTTCAGAAAATGGTAGAGTTAGAGGATGGAGCACACAGAGGAAAACTGTAATGTTCTGCCATACCAGAGAGACTGGAAGGAACAGACTGTATTAACTTTATGAAAGGACAACTAAATAACTGGACTGGGAATTCAACAGCAGGACTTGTTAATTAAAAGGCTATATTGTGTATGTGCTTCAAACCTAGAAATACGAAAGCAGCCAAGACCTGTATTAGTAAAGATGCAATTATAGCAGCAGAAAGAGTTGATTCTAACATAACTGTGGTAAAAGGACAAGTATTAAAAACTGGAGACAGTGGAGTATTTGTGGTAAATGATTATTTACTGTACACTAGGCAGAAGAAAAGGAAATGTATCCCAGCAATCAGGGAATGTCAAGAGGCAGGTGTGAGATTCAAGCTGATGTACCCAGTTGTCTTCATAATATTTCTCCTGGAGGATCAAAGTCATTTTTTGATGCAGAACAGTCTAAGGAGGAAATACAAAAGTTTGTCAAACAAAAAGTGAGCTGTGAAACAGAAGGATACTCTGCTTTTAATTCTTCTGGTAATATGGCTCATAGAGAGACTTTGCCAGTAAAACATTTTCCAATTTTCCAAAGAAAAATGCTTGAGAGACAGAAAAAGTCACAGTTGACTAGAAGAATCAAAAGTACATTGGATTTGAACCGGAATCTGGGGTTGGGAGATGGAAATTAGCAGAAAGAAGACCAGCAGCACTGAAATTAGTGAATACATGTGAGAACATAAAGCACCAATCAGATTTGTGAAATATGTTTTTACAAGAAAACATGACCGAGAAAGATTGGACTTTTAACTTGTGGAGGAATGAAAGGCATGTATCCCACTTCATGTCATTAATGTTTGGAAGGACACTTAAAGAGAAGGTAACTGTAAGTAAAACATTTTTTGTTCTTAACAGTATTTGTATAATAAATTTCATGATATAAATTTCATGTACTATAGTAAAGCATTTTCAGTGTTGTATATGTTAAAGATACTAAAGTAAAGAGTTTTTTTTCTTTATTAGTTTTAAAAAATGTTGGCATTACAATGTAAAAAAATGAACAAAGGCTAGACAAAAGCATGTTTAAGTTAATATGATGTAATCTTGGGCTGCTGGTGTGGGGAAGGGGTGTAAAAGTGATTATAATATATGTAGAGTTGAGATATTTTCTTTTACTTTTGCATAGGTGAATTAATGATTAATGCCCTTGGTTTAATCTAATGACAAGTTTCTAGTGTGAGCCAGTGGGCTTTAAAAACAAGTGATCACTGGAAAGTAATGAATAGTTTTCTTTTAGCAAATAAATGTTCAGTGTGACATAAGAAGTCTGCAGGTGAGGGCTAATGTACATTTTGTTCTTACATTTGCATGGAAACATGCTGACTACAGGTGAGGGCAATAAAACTTGAGACATCTGGCCATTGTCTGCTGAGAGAAACTTAAAATTAAAAGGTACAGGGGTAAGGAGCTTAGTAAAAAAATAAAGTTTGAAATTATCAGAAGTGAGTAAGAGATATTAGACCAGAGTATGGTTTAGTTTTATTTAAAGATAGCCCATGCACTTTTTCTTCATGCTAAAAGTCAATATTTTCTGAAAGCATATAAGCTGATTTTTTTACATCTGGGGGGGGGGTAAAGATAAGACAAGAAAAGACTGCAATTAGTTTAAGTAGGTACACAGGCTATAACATATGTCTTAGCATGGCTAACTTTAATTTTATGTTGGTTAATTCCTCTGGGTACAGCTGTTGATTTGGGACAATTGTTCTTTTCAGGAGGGTTATACTTAATTATTTGAAGATGTACATAGTTTTGTGTGTTTATTTTAAATTACTAGGTTATGAGGGTGTTCTTGAGGTGTTTTGTAAAATGTAACATAGGTTCAAATTGGGATGATGTGAAACAACTGCATAAAGGCTCAGCCTACCAAACATTAATGGGTGCCTATAACACAAAAGCTGGAAAGAAACATTTAAAAAAGCTGTCATATATAATAAGTGGGGTTAGTAACTTTATATCATAATGGTTGCACTGTCCATATTGTTTTGGAATGTGAATGGCCTTACAGGTACAGGCAAAAAGGTAAGAGTACAGGTTTATATTAAGAAATGCAGAGTGTGAATAGCAATGCTACAGGAGACACATTTGGAAAGAACTCAGCATACCAGATAACCTGTTTTAGTTTTAGAATAAAATAGTCCAAATAAGCAATACCATTGTAGCAATTACTTTCGTGAAAGTAAAAAATCTAATCTATCTATTTAATTAATTCAATTATAAAATTGTTTGTACTCTGCTTGTCTCCTCAGCAGCAGCATATCGTCTATATATCAAGAATACTAAACAACAACATTGTTGTAATAATCACTGGT
This sequence comes from Protopterus annectens, assembly GCF_019279795.1. Taxonomy (NCBI): domain Eukaryota; kingdom Metazoa; phylum Chordata; order Ceratodontiformes; family Protopteridae; genus Protopterus; species Protopterus annectens. The sequence continues at coordinate 1,328,397,095 of NC_056743.1, forward strand.
AAATAAAGCATAAAAGAACTGAGCATGTTCATTTGATAAAGAAAGGATTTCAGAATGCATTTTCAGCAGAATATCAGGGACAAAGGAAAGGGAGTGTACTTATACTAATTGGTAGAGGAGCTCCAATGGTGATAGAAGAGAGAAAAAGATAATAATTTGTGGTAGTAAGGGGTTACTGGCAAGGGATGAGGATTACACTGATATGTATTTATATTCCACTTAAAACCGCTATTATAGAGCATAAAAATTTTTGGGAGAAATAATCAGCTTCCAGCAGGGAATATTACTTATAGGTAGGGACTGAAACTTGATCTACAAGAGTGAAGATGTATCTGGGGTACCTAGAAGGGAAAATATAAAAAAGATGATAGATTTCTGAAGAAAATTATGAAAATATTTGGTATGCATGATGTGAATTCAATAGTAGGAGGTCAGAGAGAATTTACATATTATTCCCCAAACTACAGTAACTGGGCTAGACTAGATAGAAATTATATTTCACAGGAACATCTTCATTTAATTGAAAGCTTAGACTCACATCCAATAACTATTTTGGATTATGTGTCAAATTCAACTAAGATAAAAATGCAGGGTAATGAAGTAAAAATGAGAATTGGCACTTTCCCACCTACCTGCTAAAAAGACAGGAATTTAAGGAATGGGTATTGAACATCATTTGAGAGTTATTAGGGAATATAGAACTTTCTTCAGAAGATATAGCTAGATAGTGGGATAAAATGACAGTGAAGTTTAAAAAACATGATAGACATAAAAGAAAACTAGGTATGTTGAAGAAGTAACAAATTATTTAGAGGGGCTGACAAAAGTTAAAGTATTGAGGAATACGAGAAATCTCACAGAACAAGAAGAGATGGAACTGCAAAGTGCTACAGAGAAAATAAGGGAGAATCTAGATAATATGGATGTGTTTAGAAAGAGAGCTGTTAAGCAATTGCTTGTTGATAACTCTAAAACACAAAAAGTTTTATTACAATGACTCCGGCAACAGAAAGTAGAAAGGGTTATTTCCAAAGTTATGGAGCCCTATAACAAGAAAAATAACCAGAAATCCTGAACAGGTATCAATGATATTTCAGAAATTTTATGAAAATCTGTATAAAGTAGAGAAATGTAGAAATCAAGAAAAGGCATACATGGAAATATTTTTGGAAAACTTAAGTATACCAGGGTTAGAGGGAGATGAGGTTCAACAGTTAATATCTAAGATAGGAGGAGATGAGATACAAATAGTGACATATAACCAGTCTGCAGGAAAGTCTCCATGAATAGATGGTATTCTTGTGGAAGTTTGGAAGCTAAAAGGGAAGAAAGTGATAAAGATCTGTATGGTTTTGTTTAACAGTATTTTAAAATGAGGGAAGTGCCAGCATTCTGTCAGAAAGCTGTAGAGGTTATAATACCTAAAGGCAGTAAAAAACGATCAGACCCAGCTTCCTATAGGCCCATTTCAATTTTAAACCATGATTATGAAGTGTTTATGTCTACAATGGCTAAAAGAATGGCAAAGGTGTTGCCAAAATTGATAGATATGGATCAATGTGTTTTTGTGTAGGGGAGGTCAACATTTGACAACATTAATACAGCAATGATGATCCAGAGGGAAGCAGAATGTAAGTAAATACTGCTGCTGTTGCTGGTTGAACTTGAAGCAGAGAAAACATTCAGTAGAGTAAGCTGGGATTTTATGTGTAGGGTAATGGAAGAATTTGCATTCTTTGATACAATAATAAGGATAATTAGGAGGATATATGAGGAATCAGAGACAAAAATTAAAGAGGGAGGATTACTCTCTGATAAGTTGCTTCTGAACAGAGGAACCAGACAGGGGTGTGCTCTTTCCTCTTTGTTAATTGCTTTATATTTAGAGCCACTGACAAAATAATAAGGGACTCAGAAATTCAATGATATAATTGGCATGGTAGTCAAGAAAAATTGGATTTATTTATAGACAATATTATTTTGTACCTGATAAAACCAGAAACAGCCATCTCAGTGTTGTGGAACATTCTGAGACAATTTCAAGCCTTTTCATGATATAAAACTAATGAAGATTAAACAATGGTTATACCTGTAAGCTATTCAATGATACATGAATTGGTTCAGCAATACTCATATTTATGGGGACATGATAAAAATGAAGTTTTTAGGAGTATGGGTTAATAAGGATTCTGTTATGGCAGCTAAGGATATGTGGGAAGAGACTAAAAAGATAACACAAAAACTGAGAAACTGGAAGCTCTTGTCTCTGGATATGCATAACAAGATACAAGCAGTAAAAATGTTTTTAGTCCCTTTAGTTTTAGAAACAGGTCAGGCATGTTTTTATCAACCAGAGGAGAAGTTGTGGATACTAATTCATAAAGAAGCTGAATGATTTTACATGGTAGGGGAAGAGGGCAAGGGCCAAGTGGGATAAGCTGATCCTTCCAATATAACACGGTGGTTTAGGATTACCTGATTTGAAGGGATATGTTATAGCTACACAGTTAAGAGTCATATATAACACAACCAGAAAGCTATAATACAAAGTGGATAGAGATTATGATGAAGCAGAGTGGGAATTCAAGAAATAAAGAAAGAGTGGGATTTTGGATGCAAATCCTTAAGGAGAACAACAGCCTTGCAGAATATTATATTCCTAAACTATCAGAAAGTATTCTAAGAACTAAGCCAACACAAGAATAGGGAAAGGAGATTCTGCCAATAGGAATGATTGCAATTATGGTACACAGAATAGGCAAGAGGGGTTGGAATTTATGGAGAAAACCAGCAAAGGAACCAAGGTATTGGGAGCAAATAACTAGAGAGGGAAATGTAATATAATACGAAGAGGCAACGAAGATATTTGGACTGCAGGCTAGACCTTCATTATCAGGGATTGATATCAGAATATAGACAAATAAAAATGGATAGGGGGATCCTAAGTGAAAGACCTGGACTGGTACAGTTTTTAGTTGACTCTAGAAAAGAAGCTGCCTTTAAAAAGGGATAATTTGTAGGCCATATAAAATATTGCATTGTAGCTATAGGAATCAATCAGAGGATATTAGAAAAGATTGGGAAGAGAGATTAGATAAGCAGTTCACAAGGAAACAATGAGAGGACATATGTATGGCTCACACATATGCAACAAAGTCAAGAAGATTTAGGATTTTTACTTGGAAGTGTTTGCATTTTATATTTTATACCCCAAGCTGACTCTAAAGAATTTGTCCTTAGATAGATGGCAAATATTGGATGTGTGATGCAGAAGAAATAGATAACTGGGAACATATGTTTTGGGAATGTAATAAGTTGGCAGACTTTACACCTTCTCTACAGAGTACTCTGTCATAAATATAGGTTGAGCAAATGGGTGTAACTAAGGAATTTATTTTTTTAAGCTAGGATACATGATCTGAATTGCATAGACATAATAAGGCCTTGTTAAGTTTAATTCTGGTGGCTGCCAAAAAAACAATTACTAGAAATAGAAATCAAAGTCTAAACCAACCGTATTTGAAATAGTACATATTGTAACAGATATAAAAGAACTGGAAATGGGATGTTTATAAAAGGGTAAGAGGAAATTACATAGAGTAAAAATGGAAATGGTGGTAACATTACACGCAGAATAGTGTTTTGGAGGAGTTAGGTTTTAGGGAAGGCAGGAATTTAGCAATTTATGTAATGTTGGATTGAAGATAATTGTACAAAAGAATATAAGTGATATATAATGTTTGTTAACTGTAAACATGTTAATATGGTTTGTTTTCTTTTATATAAATGCATGCTTGCCTATGTCATAAGTGATAATTCAAGAAAAGTGTTAAAATATAAAAGATGGAAAACTAATAATGACAACTAAAGATAGTAGGCTACAAACATGTTAGTTTACAAAGTCTGTAGCAAACATGTTAGTTTACAAAGTCTACAGAAAAAGTGAGAGATACAGACCAATGCATATTCTGCAACACAGAGTGAGTAGCAGTTGCACACCTTACTGTTGGATACAATACGTGCATGACTGAGGGTCTGTATACTGAAAGGGACAACAATGTGGCAAGAATGTTACATTGTTGATTATGTAAACAGTATAAGACACTGACAGCTGAGAAGAACTGGGAAATAAACCTCAAAGAATTACTGAAAATGAAGAAATTCTGATCACACAGGATCATCCAATACCAACAATTAAGAAAGCAGAAGCAAGAAAACTAGATATAGTAGTCAAAGGAAGAAAAAACAGGTAACCATATTATTACTCATTGAAATAGCTCACCTATGTGCTAGATGGTATGTACATAAAATGATCTGCTCAGCAGAGGTGTGGCATGAGTCTTGGGCCTAATTGCCAGAATAAATGAAGTCAGCGTGAGTGCGATTGGTGAAACTGGCCTGCTTAATTGTGACCCAGTTAAAATTAAGCTAAAATCAATGGCAATTACATATGCTTTGACCAAACCCAGGAGGGTGTTATTTCCTATGGTGTACGAAGTATGGGCAGAAGTTAAATTAATGCAAAGTCCAGACACAAATGAAGAGTGTAACTGAAGTGACTGAGCAGTGTGTTACAAATGTACTAATAATTAAAAAGAATGTCCATATGTGAATATGTGCTGATTTAAAAAAGCTTAGCAATGCAGTTGTACATGAACACCTACACAAGTGGATATAACAACACAGCTTTTTAATGCAAGACTGTTTTCCACACTTGATGCTTCCATTTTTTTCTGGCAAATATTCCTAGGTAGAGAAAGCCAAAAGATGGCAGACTTCATTATTCCAGTGTGAATATTTGTGTTAAAAGGCTGCCATTTGTTATAAACTCAGTGTCTGAAACCTTTCAGCATAGAATGACCGAGTTACTCAATGGGCTAGATGGTGGTGATGGCATTGTTTTAGGATGGATAATGAAATACATTATTTGAGGTTAGAGGCAGCATTTCAGAGAATTAAAAAGTCTGGGTTAAAGCTAAATCAAGACAAATGTTGTTTTAATAAAACAGAATTGTAGTATTTTTGTCAAGGCATACCTGCCAGTGGAATCAAACCAAACGCAAGCAAGGTTAAAGCAATAGCTGAGTTATAAGATCCATCTTGTGTGGCTCAGTTAAGACAAGCCTTAACAATAACTATTTACTTGGGTAAGCACATGACAGGTTTATCAACTATGTTACATCCTTTAGCAGACTTGTTAAAGAGGGATGTACCCTGGTCATTGTACGTGCTCAGCAGAGACATAACCAGGGCAGGGGCAAAGGGGACAATGTCTCAAGCTGTCAGGGGCTACAACTGACAGGTGCCAATGGTACATGAGTACAGTACCAGCTTTGAATTATGAAACTATCAAGATATTGCTGTTTCATTAAGTAAATAAATGCTGATACTGCATTCATGGTCACAGGTGAAGTGCTCAGTGTCTCAGTTTATTTTTTTCTTTGGTCTACAACTGTGGGTTGAGGGATGCCAGTTTAGTTTAAGGAACTGCATAGCGGTGCCAGATAACCTTCAGATAACCTAGCTACAGTTCTGATGCTCAAGCCCAAGCATTCAGAAAAATAACAAAATGCGAACAACAGTTCCTGTGCTAGCATACTGTGATGTAACTAAACCAGCAATAGTAACCCCAAACCAGCAATATTGTGTGCTGCTGCTAATAGGTGCATCCTAGGTGGAGTATTACTTCAAATGAATAATCAAGAGTTATGTTCTATTACCTATTGCTTCAGAATGCTAACTAATGATGAACAGAGATATCCACCAATAGAAAAAGAGTACCTTGCAAGGGTGTAGGCATGTGATATATTCCCCAAATACCTGTTAGGACTCCAGCGTTCCCATCTCAGGATGACCACAAACTATTGGTTCCACTTGTGATGATATGAGATAGTGCCATCTGTGCCAGGGAGAGTAGGGTAGTACATGTGTACATATGCCAGCATAGCTAGCTGGAGTTTTGTAAAGAATGTTATGTTAGTTGACTATCACACTGATTTACACAGCTGTTTGAGTTAAAAATATATTTGTAAAGTTATTTGTGTTAAAAATCCATCAACAGTAAATCCCGCTGGACAGAAATAATGTATTCATGTATATTAGGTTGTATTGTTGTAACTGATCAAATGTGTAAGTTTATCAGAAAACCCTGGAAGAGCAGAAAGTTTGAAATTCTGTTAAAGCTTTTAGATGCTACCACAGATCTTAGCAAAGCTCTGTGTGTAATATACCAGAGTCAGGTGACCAGAGGCGATGTCATCCTCTAACCAGCATTTGGTTTCTTTGGAACCTTCGCAGCAGCACTTTGGAAGCTGACAGGAAAGCGGTCTGACAGAATATATCAAACACATCCACACAGATAGAAAGACATCATATGGCTTTTGCGGTGGTAAGATACTCTGCACACATCAGCTTACCTTGCTTTAGTAAGTAGTCAGGGAGGTTTACAAACAAAATTTTGAATTACAGTTCTTCATGTATTCAGTTACTTGAAAATATATGTTGAAAATAGAAATGTTATTTGTTCAAAATAATGACAGCAGTAATGCTGATAATTGACAATTCGATATTATTAACATTGCCCAGGTTACCTTTAGTTAGGGTTATGATTCTACTTACATTTTGCAGGCAAATGAACACTAGCATTCACTAAGGTGGATTCAAACATTTTCAGACCAGCATTATGGAAACTGGGAACCATGCATTCAACCATCCCAGTTTTGCATAACTGCCATTCAACATTCTGATAGTAAACCAGTCAGGGAACAGTAATTCTTTAGTTAGTCAGGGACATTTAGTGAGACTAGTTTAGTATTGTTTTCTGCATCTGTGAGAAGCTATCCAACTGTATTATTTTTTATATCTCTGTATTGAAACACTGTTGGTTATCATATTCAGTATTCTCCAGTTTTTCTTATTATTTATCATTAAATATTTTAATACCTTTCATTGTGGCTGATCCTTTAGAGAATTCTTTTAACATCTTGTGAGTACTTATGCTTGTTTTAGTGACATGGTGGCTGCTCCTGAAACTCTTGCTGCTTTGGTCATGCTCTACCATTTGCTTTATTATTAATTTTACACAGTATAAGTGGCACCCTTTGTAAGATCCTTAGGGTGGCTGACTGGTGGCAGTGTGATTACATCAGAGTCTGGGCAGAAAGAGGCACAGCAGGTAAATCTGTGCCAGCTTTTCCCAGGTGTGTGTGTGTGTGTGTGTGTGTGTGTGTGTGTGTGTGTGTGTGTGTGTGTGTGTGTGTGTGTGTGTGTGTGTGTTTGTGTGTAGATATCCAAGTGTGTGTGTCAGCTACTGGGAAGAGGGACACAGAGCTCCAAAGTGGTCAGTGTGGAGATTGATGTGGGTCTGGAGAGAGAAGAGAGTCCAGCCCCAAGTCTGGAGCATGCTCCCTGTGTGTTCTTAATGGAAATTGTGCTTGGTGCAGGGAGCTGCATCTGAAAATACTGTGTGAATCCATCTTTGCACTTAGTGACTGTCCCTCACCAGAGTTAGTGGTTAAGATTGGGTCTCCTTGATTGCTCGCCCAGAATACGGACCCGTCATACCATTAATCAATTCCTACAACTTTGACAAAGTCCCACCCAGAGGCCAAAGAGTGTTAGTCAGGCTGAGCAGAATCAATGTCAGAATAATCCATATGTCTAGAAATTAATTAGTTGTTACAGATGTGTTGTCTAGAAATCCTGTATGTGCCAAACTATTGTATGACACATAGAAGACATTGGCACCTATGAGTGGAGCATAATGACAACTAGACCAGTGACTACTAAATGACCAAAGAAGCTTAAGTGAGCTACTCAAAATGACTGAGAGTTACAAGTTATTATGAAATGTGTGATGGGTGGTCACATCACTGGACAAAAGTTACTTATGTTCAATACTACACAGAGTGCAGTTAAAAGTGCATGATAGTTTAGTGTTATATCAAGATAGAGTCATAGTACCTTCATCTCATCAAGTAAAAGTGCTGTGTCAAATAAACAGTGATCATTGTGATTTTACCAAATGTTAAGAAAGCACTAAAAGGTCAGTCTGCTGGCCAAACATCAGTCAAGGCATATAACTCTAGCATCAATGTGTCAGTTTTGCATTTTGCATAAACCATTGCAGAGACGAGAACTGTGAATGCCATCATCATCCTTACTACAAGGCACTTGGCAAAAGATACCTGTTGGCTAGTGGGACGTTGAAAGCAAAAACTTCCTCATTGTTATGCACTATTACTCTGTTCACACAGAAATAATCCATGTATCAACTTTGACTAGCTATCAATTCATAGCCAGGTTTAAGACAATGTTTTCAAGATATGTTCTACCAACTGAAGTAGTTACAGACAATGGTACATAGCATACATTGAGTAACTTGCAGCACTTTGATAGTTTTACCCATATCATATCAAGTTGTTCTCACTATCTTCAATCAAATGATGAAGCTAAGAGTGCAGTACAAATAGCCCAAAAATTACTGAGACTTTCAGGCACCTACAGAGCTCTCACTGAGGTACTTCCCATAGACTACAGGAGTAAGCTTTTTACAGCTAATACTTGGAATACATATACAAACTGATGTGGTAATGTTGGTAACCATTTGAAATGTTGGGGCATGCTAGAATGAATCCCAAAACAAGGAGACTGAATGGCTGAAATCTGATGTGCCATTTCTTGCAATATTCCCTCTTCTCTGAGGTATGGCAGTCTCAGAGTTGGTATATATAAGTTCAGGGTTGTGAAGAACTTCTCCCCCACATGGAGGGTGCAGGGGGGCCTGTCCCCTGCAAAAAGAAGGTTTAAAGAAAAAGTGATTTTCAGATTTTCTTTTCTCTAGGTTTTTTTTCTTTTTCAGTTTTTCATCACTCATCATTTCAGTAGCCGATATTTCAATAGGGAGATGACAATGTTATTGTCAACCTTTGAGGCTAAAATTATTCCATACAATATTGCCAAACAATATGACCAAAGAACAAAAAGCTAGTAAAAAAGATTTATGACCACCATCATTCTGCACATCCACTATTATCCTTCTACCAGGCCAATGTGTCTTTTTTAATGCACAACTTAAATAGAACATCCCGGAGGGATGGATGCATCACACAGAATACCACTTCTCTGAAATTGTCATCCTTTCCATGTAGAGAAAAACACACCCCTTACTCTATTCAAGCATAATCTGGATGAGTGGATGGGAAGCTGCAAGTGTGCCTCTGGATTTCTACCCCTGCTCCTTATAGATAGAGTAACATGTGAGTGACTGCCTGCTCTTGGGTTATTCCTACTAATATTACAAAGGGATCTGGGATAATCAGACTTAAAATACTAGGGCTAGAAAGCTTTTTGGGGATGCATGGCTAGGCTCCTGAAGATCCTCATGGACCATTAGCTTAGCAAGTACCTATGAACTTATGAGGGTTGGAATAACTGGGACATAACCGGTGCTGCAGTGTGGAAAACTACTGAAATTCAATACTACAAAATGAAAACAATAGATGGTACCATGATTAGATGAAATAGAAGATGTATTCAATTGGTTCTTGATGAGTGTCCAAGTGAATGTAATGTTTCTGAGAATGAGTCCAATAATTATGAGTCCCGAGCAACCAGTTCTACATCCAATAAATATGTTTATGCACTGACAGAGAAGCTACCTCAATAAAATATTCAAGACAGGGGTAGAAGTTTGACTATTCACAGTGACAGACCATGTGCTGTCAAAACCAAGCAATCAACTGGTTCTGTTCTCTTTTTTTTCTGATCCTGTAGTCTACATTTTTTCTAGTGACTGTAATACTATTAGTGGTTATTATAAAAGCCTGATTCAAATTTTTCTTCCACAGGTTATAATGTTATATCTAGTTCCAGTTTGAGAATAATTCAAATGACTAGGAGAGGTTGAAAAATCAAAGTGCCAAATCACTTCTGAATAACAGAGACAGGTAATTAGCTATGCAGCTTCTTGCTAATAGTTTGCTTTCAAATGTTTCATAATCATATTTCTTATACTCATTAACAATGTTTATTTGCAGGCTCATTCCAGCATGTTAATTGTATGGTATTGCACCTTTGTACTTCATAATTTTGAAAAAACTATTTTTTCTCAAGGGAAAGATGTGAAAATAAGTGAAATAAAGTTGCTAGAGTGTTTGTCTGTGTTATAAATATCTACTGTAAGTATTACCATGTTAAGTCTACTGAAAAGCATTGCCATTGAAAGATTGTATACGTCCCATAGTGCAACCATGATGACTGAAGTGTTAACATTTCTACTGAGCTGCCATCTCGTACAAAATAAAAGTTACTGTTGACTAAAATGATGACATATCCTGACATTTGGGAAACTACTGATGGATATTATAGTAATAACCAAGGACTGGGTGTGGTATATTGAAGATTTACCCACAGCTGGTGTGGTTTAATCACAAGGGTGAAGCCGACTGATTAAACAAATGCAGCCATGGGTAAATCTTCAATATATCACACCCAGGAGTTGGTTATGACCATTATACATTGACATTATTTAAGAAAATAGTTGCTTACCTTTCTTAAATAATGTTTTTGATTAACAGTGTTATGGTGTTCTTCCACTTTGCTTCCATATCCTGCGGTTTTGTTGATGTACTACACATGCGTATGGGACTTACATTCCCATGATTATCCAGTACGTCAGAACTTTGGAAAGCAAGCAATGGAGATGGCAAGATCTCTATTTTTTTTTTTTTTTTTTTTTTTTTAAGAAACCATAAAGTTAGGACAATTTAGAGGTATGACAGAGGGCAAAAATACATGGAAAATCAGACACGTTTCTTTAGTTTTATATAACATACCTGTATTTTCTCTGCTCTCCGTACCTACCTCTCAACCTCTTAGGTTCATAGGTGTGTACTAGGCTAATGGTCCTGGGACCTTTACAAGCCTGGCCCATAGAAGTGGGCTGGCATTGTGCTGACCATCATTGGTTCCCAGTGCTTCTATCAAGCAGAGCCACCGGAGTGATCCCCGGGGTGAACTTTCTATTTCCCATCCAATCATCAAGATTTCTCTTATAAAGGGCTAGTGAGGTGCTTTGCTTGACATATTTGGGAAGTCTGCTCCAGAGCATGGGTAGTCTCTGGGTTATGAACCTGTCCCTCCAGCATGTTCTGTTGATTGTGGTAATGAGGCTGAGGTCTCTGGAGTGTGTGGTGCAGAGGGATTGGGATTTCTTTAGATGTAGCATTTCCAACAGAGCTGGGTCAGACATGGCTTTGTAAGTCAAGCAGAGATTTCCTCTTAGTAGACAATATGAGACAGAGAATAGCTGGAGTTTTTTCAGTCTGTCCATGTAGGACATGTGTTTAAGGCCTAGAATCCTCTTCATGAGGTACTTTTGTGGCCTCTCCAGCTGTTGCAGGTGTCTAGTGAGGTACATGCGAAATGGGGCATTATACTCTATGACTGGTCTAATGAGGAAAGAGTAGAGAGAAATGATGACCTCTTTCTTCCTGGATGCAAAACCCTTGGTAATGAGATGTGCCACATAGAAGGACTTTCTGACCACAGTGCCAATGTGGTGGTTGAAGGAGAGGTTGCTGTCAACATGTGTCTCCAGATCTGTTATAATGCCTTCAGTGTTCAGTGGGCTCCCATCGATGTGGTAATTAGTGGGAACTGAGTTTTTTCAAAAGGGGATGACGACACATTTTTTGGCATTAAGCTTGAGGCAATGGTTTCAACACCAGTCATTAGTCTCAGTGAGGCCTTTCTGTAAGATGTCTGCTTCACTTGGGGACTTAATAATGGCTCCCAGCTTGCAGTCATTTGCGAATTTGGCCAGCCAGATTCCCTCCGTGTTGGCCTAGACTTCTAAGAGTAGATGACAAACAGGAGAGGACCAAAGACCGATCCCTGTGGGGCTCTACTCGTGACTGGTCAGCAGTCTGACTTGGAGTCTGCTACTTTCACACTGTGTGTTCTATATGTGAGTCACTTTGCAACCCACCTAACGATATAGGGGTTGATGCCTAGTCTGGTGAGTTTATCAATAATTCCTGAGAGAGGAATGGTATCAAAGACCTTGGGCAGATCAAGGTAGGCTGTATGAACTGCCTTACCTTCATCCACTGCTCTGGTGACTGACTCAAAGAAGTCAACCAGGTTAAGCAGGCATGATCTACCTTTCACAAAACCAAACTGCATGGGATCTAGAGTTTGGAGATTTCCTATATCCTTGTTAATTAGGTCCATGATGATGTGCTCCATAGCCTTACATATCAGATTTGTCAGGCTAATGGGATGATAATTTCCATGGTCTGTAGTTACTCCTCCTTTATGGAGAGGGATGACTGTAGCAGTGCACTATTCAGTTGGGACAAAGCCTGAGGTGAGGCTGTGAGTGAACAGAGCACACAGATGTGGTGCCAGTTCATTTTGCAATTCATGTAGAACACAGCCAGGGATATTGTCGGGTCCAATGGAAGCTGTATTCTTGGCCTTAGACAATGCAGCTTTAACCTGTGCTGCAGTAATGCAGGGTGCCTGGCATTCTTCCAGTATTGAGCTTGGTCCTTTGGGGGGATAGAGGGGTAAAGTTGGCACTGAATGTGTCGGCCAGTATGTTGGCAATATCTGTTGGCTCAGTATAGGAGGTACCATTGTGCAGTAACTCAGAGCAAATCTGGGTATTACCATGGAGATTCTTGATATAATTAAAGAAGGCTTTGTGGTTGTTTTTAGTGTCTGCTGCAATTATACCTTCATAACTGGCTTGGCTTTGGAGATTTTGATAAGGGATCTCAACTTTTTGGTTGAGGCTAATAAGGAAATGTTTCCAGAGATGAGACTTCTCCTTTTTCTGCAACAGTTTCTTCCTTCTGTTGTAGGTTTTATTAATGGCAGGGGACCACCAGATTGGCTTCCTGCTTTTGGAGGAGAGTGTCTTGGTTCTGTTGGGTATGGCTAGTTCCATGAATTTATGTATGTATTCATACAGTGCACTGGTGTATGATTCGGCGATCATGCATCTACTTTCCATTGGCATGGGTGCCTTGAAGTTAGCTACCTCTGTTTTTAGGAGTCCAAAGTCAGCTTTGGAGAAGTTTTTCATGGTGGTTACCTTTGCGAGGGGCGTGGGTGAGATGTGGATTTCTATGGTGATTAATTTGTGATCGGATCTAACCAGGGAGTAATTGACTATTGGTGTAGAGCAACAGTTGCCCATGTTAGTAATATCCAGGTCGAGGATGTTGCTTCCTCTAGTGGGAGTCAGAATGAGCTGGTTCAGGGCATTGGAACTGATGAATTCCAGGAAGCATTGGTCCAGTGCATTGGTGCTTGAGTAGTTTTCAAAGTTGATGGAGGGGTAGTTGAGGTCTCCTAGTATGAGAGTGTTGGTCTGGGCCTTGATAAATTCCAGGGTGCTTAGAAACATGGAGTGAGAGTCTAGAGACATGGATGCAGACCTATAGCAGGCTATGACCTGGATTTCAGTCTTACCTAATATTAGTTGTACCTGAAGTATCTCAGATGCATTATGCTGGGCTACTAGTCTGGAGGTGTGCATATCCTTTATGAATATGGAGACACCACTGTGTTTGGAGCTTCGGTCCATGTTTTGGGGCCAAAAGGTGTGGAATGAGTTATAGCCTGGCCTGATAGCGCAGGGGTGCTTTCTGCCACTTTGAACCAGGTCTCCATTACAGCACAAATGTCAATGTTCTCCATTTTGAGGAGTTCTCCCAGTGAGTGCATCTGGAGATTTAGACTTCTAGTGTTGAGCAGCATGACCCTCAGATTGCATTTATTTATAGCTGTTACAGTGGTAATTTGGTCTTTGGAACTCTGCCTAAAAAAGGCAGTATAGGGGTGGCAAGAGGCTTGTCCAGTACCCGGAAACCCAGGGGTGACAGATGCAGGACCTCTCTGGCAAAGCATCAAGGTCTGCCAGTCATGTCATCCCAAGCAGACAGATACTGGATCCCCATAGAATGATACCAGAAACATAGCCAATTGTTGAAGTCAATCATTTTTTGTTTGTACTGCGGTATCATTCTGGGTGGACGGTAGGACACTGCTCAGGGCTAGTGTCATACCTGCCTGGGCCACATAACCCAAGAACTCCACCATATCTGTTTTCATGTAGTCCTGGGAGGTGCATCTCAGGACATTCACTCCCACATGGACAATGACAGAGTCATACTTGTACTTGTTGTGGAGTGATCTGAGTGCGTATGTTATGTGTCGGATTCTGGCACCTGATAGACAGCTGACTGTTACCTTCTCTTTATTCAACCTAGTGAGTCGGACATCTGTGTGCCTCACTATTGAGTCACCTATGATTAGTGTATTGAGCAAGGTATTTAGCCTTAGGGGCTTAGATGGAGGGGCACACTGTGGAGGTGAACTATGTGTCCTGTGGTTTGTGCTGTGTTGTGGTGGTCAAGTGCATTTCTGTCTTGGAGGTCTCTGCTGTTTGGGCAAATTCCTATTGAGTGCCTCCACAAAGGTGTGTGTGTGTTTGTGTTTTTATGTGAGAGCTCTGATACTGGGTGTTCTGGAGGGCTATGTGTTCCATATGGTGTGGTGCAGGTGTTGACCTTCTTCTCTTGACCAGCTAGTCCAGTCTTGGCTGGAGAGTGCATAGCTTCCAATTTGGTAATATAAGTGCATCTCTCACAAGTCTGAGTGTTGGGAGGTAAGAGGAAAGGGTTGTCTGTTTACATGAGGCAGTTGCTACACTGCCTCAGAATTCCCAAATGCACCAGGTTAATAGGAGAAAGCACAGGGAACTGCCCTTTAATCATGCCAGCAGGGGTGGTCATACCTATTAAGTACTGGAGCTATTTCTGTGAAGAATGGCTAGTGCTGATGGCTCTGAGATATGCTATAATAATTGCTACAAAAACCTGTTGAAGTGCAAAGTGATTAGGCTATCTGAAGTGCAAGAGAGAAAGAACTAGCAAGATCTAAGGGAAAACTGAAGAGCAGACTTTCTGGCACCAGTAATAATTTATCTCAGTTGGGTGCCACTGAGCGGAGCTTAAACAAGCTCAAACCCATGCAAATGCAGGCTTTTAAACCAGAAAGTTGAAAGGGATGGAAAAACTGCCCAAACATTCAATAAACTACAATTTCTGGTCCAGAAACCACTCCTCTTGTGGTAGATAGGCTACCTAGTACTTACCACTCTCATTGATAAGCTAGAAGGCTTCCCCTCCAACACAGAAAGGCTTGCAGGGCTCAGAAGCTTACGAACAGTCCTGGATACAGCAAATCTGTATCAGAACTAGACTTAGCACAAGAAAACTGTAAAGCCTTGGCATATATTAATAGAAGAAAGTCCAGGTGAGCAGACTTTTTTCTATTGATATACATTCGATTTACATTAGGCTCGCTGGTTGGGCTGACGAATCAACGTGCACATTTTTGAATGTTAATGACCTGTCATTGTATAATACTAGGTAGCTATTGGTATGTAACAACACACATTTAATCCTCTTTAGTCTATTATTTTCTATTTGTTACTATCACATTTTTTGATGTGTGTGCGTTTATAATGTACTTTAATGTTAATGGAACTTTTCTATAAGTACCTTAGCTGAAAAGTGAGTTCAATAACAAGTTAGACTGTACAGGTAAATGAATGTAAATAAACAAAATGAACAGAGACAGCTGCATGCAAGGAAAAATATTCTTTGCCTCAAGAAATCTCTTCATTCGTATTCCTGCATAAGAGGGGTTGGGAGGGTGGCCTAATGGTTAAGGTGTTTGCCTTCCAAGCACAAGATGCAGGGTTTGAGTCTCACAAGGGATAATTGGCTAGGCTTAAAATGGCTCACCAGGGCAGTTACCTTAGTACTAATCTATGAATCTTTAAACAGGCCAGGCATAAGTAGAATTATCAAGTGTGCAAAGCAAAAACTATACAGTTTTCATACATGTTTATAACGGTTTACTATTATAATCTCAAGAGTTAAAAAAAAAACTGTATATTAGCGAAGTGTTTCATCGAAAGTAGATATTACCGAATGTCCCTAATGCTGTACATTAGCTGTTAATGCCGAAAATGTCGAGCATGACATTTTCAGCACTTAACAGCAATCCCACCTGTCCCATAACTCCCTAACTAGCAAACCTAACATCCCGTTTATGCAGGGGGACAAGCCCCCCTGCACCCCCTACACCCCCTAACTATATATTCTAACTCCAAGATCACACTACAGTGAGGAAAGGGATGTAGTTCCCGTACCGCACTGTTGAGCGATCCCTGTGCATAATCAAATGTTATATTTGCGAATGCACAGTACATTCACAAATATAATGTTGATTTCATAGTTGGCACACATATTAACTATTCAAACATCTGTAGTTCGAATAGTTCATAGGCGTGAAATGCTACGCTGATATTTTGATAGTAAACCGTTTATAACAATATTTATAACACAGGACACTGGAACTTTAGTCAAATACCTTTCGTTGATATAAGTCATTTGTCTTTTCTTGTGCATTCTGACATTCTTCTTGATTATTTGCAGGTGTTCATTATCCAGTTACATAAATACACTAATAAAACTACACAAATAATCCTGGAAATCTCTGAAAAAGAAAATCACTGTATTAATCTTATTTTCTGTTTCATTCCTCGGACATACTACAGCCAGTTAAACTCTAACATTTTCCTGTTAAACCTTTTCATATTATGCCCAATATGTCTAATGTTCTATAAATATTTGTTATATTTAACGCAAGAAACTGAATGAATGCAGCAAGCTAAAATGCATTTTACTCTTTTGTTTAACAGTATTTTAAGAGGAGGAGAAGTAACAACATCCTGGAAGAAAGTGGTATTAGCTAAAGAGAGTAAAGGGTAAAGATCCATCAGATCCAGCTTCATACAGGCCCATTTCAATACTAAATCATGATTATAAAGTATTTATGTTTATAATGGCTAAAAGAATGGCAAAAGTGATTGCAAAACTAATAGATATGGATCAGTGTGGTTTTGTGGAGGGGAAGCAAACATTTTTCAACATAAACGGAACAGTGACGATCCAGAGGGAAGCAGAATGTAAGAAAATACCACTGTTGCTGGTGGACCTTGATGCAGAAAAAGTATTTGACAGAGTAAGCTGGGATTTTATGAGCAGTGCAATGGAAGCATTTGCATTCCCCGATAAAATGATAAGTTTGATTAGGATATATGAGGGGGGTCCTCTATAATAATCTCTGCTTGAGCAGATGAACCAAGTGGGGGTGCCCTCTCTCTCCTTTGTTATTTGCATTATATTTAGAACCATTGGAAAGAAAATAAGGGACTCAGAAATTCAAGGATATAATTAGTTTGGTAGTCAAGAAAAGCTGGCTCTATTTGAATATATGACATTATTTCATACCTGATAAAACCAGGAAGATATATTATAGTGTTGTGGAGCATATTGAGACAGTTTCAGACCTTTTCAGGATACAAAATTAATGAAGCAAAAACAAAAGCAATAGCAGTAAATTATGTACCCACATACAAATTGGTTCAGCAATATCCATATTTATGGGGATATGATAAAGTTAGGTATTTGCTCAACACCAAAATCTGTCCTTGTACAGCCCCAACCTAACCTCTTCTCTCCCTCCTAGATATGCCCTCCTCATTAACCACCCTCCTCTCAACAAAGTAATCCCTCTACTAGGGGTAACAAACTGTACTGTATACTCATATCTGATCAATCAATCTCTGTGTAAATATGTAAATAATCTCTACTCTGTAAACATAGGGTAGACATAGCAAAAATGGTTTGCATTCTTTCTTTTGTATTTGTATTGTTCTTGAATAATTTTTAATATCTTATCAAATGTTAATGCAATTGTTACCATTTTATTTCTGTATACTGTCTGTATTGAAGCTTTTCTCCTCGGGTCTCCACTGAAAACGGGCCAAAAGCCCAGCTGGACCAACCCGGTTAACAAATGTCAATAAATAAATAAATACATAAATAAATAAATTTAGAAGTATGGATTAAAAATGATGCTGGTGTGGCAGCTAAGATTATGCAGGAAGAGACTAAACAAAAGATAACAAAACTGAGAAAAATGGAAGCTCTGTTATATGGATATTGATAGTAAGATACAAGCAGTTAAAAGGTTTTTAGTCCCTTCAGTCTTATACACTGGTCAGACATATGTTTATCAACCAGAGGAGAAGTTATGGATAGCAATTAATAAAGAGCCAGAAGAATTTTATCTGCAAGGTGAAGATGGGTAGAGTCAAGTGGTATAAGCTTACTCTTCTGATAGAACAGGGGGGATTAGGATTACTTGAGTCAAAGGGGTATTTCAGAGCAACACAGTTAAGGGTTCTATACATAGCACAAGCAGAAAACTATAATTAAAAGTGGAAAGGGGGGATGATGAAGAAAGAGGGGGGAAGCTTAAGTAACAGGGAGAGACTGGGATTTTGGATGCAGACCTTTACAGAGAACAATATTAATCATACAGAATATTATGTTCATAAAGCAGTAAGTCTTCTGGGAGCTAAGCCAACACGAGAATGGAGAAAGGAGAGTCTGCTGATAGGGATGACTGTAATTAGGGATACAGGCAATAGGCAAGAGGGGGCTGATATGTATTGCAGAATACTGACAAAGGAACCAAGGAACTGGAGGCAAATAACTATAGAGGGAAAGATAATAGAATGGGAAGATGCCAAGAACTTATTTGGACTGCAGGCTAAAGATTGCCTTCCATATCAAGGAGTGATATCAGAGTACAGGCAAAGAGAAAGAAATAGGGGGGGTCGATAGAATTTTTAGTATAATCTAGAACAGAAATTGCCATTAAGGAAGGAATAATTAGTAGAGCTTATAAAATGCTGTATGATAACTATAGAAATCAATCACAGGATATTAGCAAGGACTGGGAAGAGAGATTAGATATATGTATGTCTCCCAAATATGCCACAAAATCTAGAAGATTTTGGATCTTTGCCTGGAAGTGCTTACACGGGTATTTTTATACCCCAAGCAGGCTTCAAAGAAGTTTTCCTTAGGTAGACAGCAGGTGATGTGTGATGGGGCAGAGCCAGGTATTTGGGAACCTATTTTCTGGGAGTGTAATGAGTTGGTAGACATTAAAGATTACCTGCAGACTGCTCTGTCAGAGATGCTGGGTGAGCAAGTTGGAGTGACTAGGGAAATTATTTTTTGAGCTATGATACAAACTTGGAATTGCTTAGACATAGTAAGGCCTTGCTGAGTCTAATTATGATGGTTGAAAAAAAAGCAATTACTAGAAAATGGAAATCAAAGTCTAAACCAACTGTACTTGAAGTAGTGAAGATAGTAACAGAGATAAAACAAATGGAACTGGGATCTTTAGAAAAATGCAAGAGCAAATTACATAGGAAAAATGGGAACTGTGGGATCAATACACGTAGAGGAGGAACAAGGTTTAAAAGAAGGCAGGATATGAAAGAGCTATGTAATGGTTGACTAACAATGACTAGATATGTTAAAAGTGATGTATAATGTTTGCAGTTGTTTCACATGGTTTGGAATGTAGATTGTTTGCAACTGAGATTGTGTCGCTATGGTTTATTGTCATTTATATAAATGTAACATAGCCTATGCCATACATGATAATTTAATAAAGATGTTTCTTGTTTTTTTTTTTAAAAAAATGTATTTCATTCTGGTGCATTTAACCTTAAAACACAATTCTGCCACTGCTAGAAATTTCATTTTGATACATAAACATTCACTGCCCCCTCCACACAAATATGTATATAAGGGGTTTGTTGCATGAGGTTTATAAATTAATTTTATTCAGACATTGTAGAAGCACGGCATGGTGCTATGTTTTGAAAAATGCAGTGCCTCTGTTTTCAACAATTATTTTTCTTCTTTCCCTATATTTTACCTGCAAAAACTCTAATTACAACTGAACATCTCTTTTCAGGCACATCTCAATAATGCTGTTTATCAAAGTGCGTTTTCTGTAGGATTATTAGAACCAACATTCCTTATATATTCTTGTGACTACACTATAAATTTCCTAGTTGATTAACCTGCATTAAATTTCAGGTGTAGGCTACATATTGAATACTTTGTATCACATGACAGTTCAGATTTGTTTAACATATTGGGGGTTATCATGAGAAAGCTATAAGAGCTGAACTGAGGAGACCGATATTTATTTATTTGGTTGTTAATTTGAAATCTGATGTCAGATGAGGGATGCCCAGTAGTGATTCTGCTCAGCATGAGTAGTGTATGTGTGTATTTGTATCTGTGTGCCTATTTAATGGCATGCAACTCCAGATTTAGTCTCAAAAACAAGAGATATTCAGTAAGGGTGTAGCTAGGCGTAGTCTTTGTACTCAAGTGAACACAATCTTCTATACATTTGTCAAAGGAAAAATATACTTTAAAAATGATCAATACACGGTAGGTTCAGGTTAAAGCACTTTAATCTTGCAGCAAGGAGACAAAAACGTGCTAATACAGAGTTTGTCTAACTAAAATCAGGAAGTGAATTCATCTTTATACACTTTCTAACAAGACATTGCCTACCAAGCTGATGTAGCAGATCACAAGTTTTAATATCATCATTACATAGCAGTTGTTTATCCACAATTTTCTGTTTGCACTATCAATTTTATGAAAAACTTCCTAAGAAAAACAACGTGGCCTTGGTGACCACCGGTTAGATACAGTTTCCCCCTATGTTATGTTTCCATTCAAGGTACTACAGCTAATTCGAGCACAAAGCAAGTACAGATTCTTCAAGCAGTCCTTTGTCTTATGTATCTCTTATTCTTCCACAGCTGTGCATGTTCTCATAACACGAACAGAATTGATTGTTCAAAATCATAACATTATAGAATATAGCATTGTTTCATTTTATTATTTCCTGACCTAGCAGATAATCACCTGCTTCTCAATACATTTCCAAAAGGCATAAACATGAATTTTGCTGTGCTAGCAAGTACTAGGCCAGGGGGCATCTTGCCAGGGGCGGCTCGTGGCATCGGGCTGCCGGACTGCAGCCCCCTCAAAATAAAAATTAGAAAAGAAAAACAAAACAAAAAATATTTTTTAAATTTCACGGACTTCGCAGTAGTCCTGACTACTGTCGGTCTATGCACATGCTCAAGGCAGTCCCCATAGAGGGACACAAGGAGACGTCTGTGCACTTTTAAAGTGCACAGACTCACTGGGATTATATGTCAGGTCCAGACTGCAACAGCAGCAGTCTCATCGTCAGGAGGGAGCTTTTACTTGGGATCTCACGGGTCTTTGTAAGTATTGCACAGGCAGAATATGGTATGGAGAACAGACTGGTAAGTGTATGATGCATTTTACTTTATACTGTGTGTGTTAGCTGAATATTTTTAGTGCTTTTAACTGGAGAGATTTTAATGCTTTTGACTGGAGGTGTGTGTGTGTGTAAATGCCCCAGGTGCTCATGGTGGTGTGGTAGGGAATACCTCAGGCTTGAACTCTGTACCCTGTATGCAGGTGTTAAAGACTTGAGTTCCCTACCCACCACCATTTGTAACAAAATTGCAGATTTTTGCCTCATATTTGATCTGATCTGTTCTCTGTCCTCATAATATCTGTGGTTTGTAAATGCTGCAATGCTTGATATTTGATGGTGTAGTAGTAGCATTGTTGCCTCACAGCTGTAGGTTCTTAGGTTTGATTCTTGGCTGGGGTTCCTTCTTTGTGGGGTCCGTATCTTCTCCCTGTGTTTGTGTGGGTTTGCTTTTGTGTCCTCCCATGTTACAAAGACATGTCTGCATTATGTCTTCCTGGGCCTCTGCTGAAAATTGTTTTTTTGTTCGAAGTCAGACTGTCCTGATTAATAAATGTTAAATAAAATTGAAAGGCATTTGAATTTCAGACTTCAGGTTTCTGAATGCTTAATTCCTTGCAGATTTGATGGTGCAGTGGGAGTATTGTTGCTTCACAGCTATAGGTTTTGTGGTTTGATTCTTGGTTGGGGTGGCTTCTGTGTGGAGTCTGCATCTCCTCCCTGTGTTTGTGTGGATTTGCTCTGGTGCCCTGCCATTTTACAAAGACGTGTCTGCAGTATTAATCCCTGCATCTCTGCTGAAAATTGTTTTTGTTCTGTCCGCAGTAAAATTGACAGGCATTTGAATTTCAGACTTCAGGTTTCTGAATGTTTAATTCCTTGCAGATTTGATGGTGCAGTGGTAGTATTGTTGCCTCACAGCTATAGGTTTTCTGGTTTGATTCTTGGTTGGGGTGGCTTCTGTGTGGAGTCTGCATCTCCTCCCTGTGTTTGTGTGGATTTGCTCTGGTGCCCTGCCATTTTACAAAAATGTGTCTGCAGTATTAATCCCTGTGTCTCTGCTGAAAATTCATAGAGGTTCATAGATTAGTACTAGGCTAAGTGCCTTTGTGGGCTATTTTAAGCCTAGCCAATTACCCCATCTGAAAATCAAACCCTGTACCTTGTGTCTGTAAGGTAAACACCTTAACCATTATGCCATCCCTCCCCCTTCCGCAGTAAAATTGACAGGCATTTGAATTTCAGACTTCAGGTTTCTGAATGTTTAATTCCTTGTAGATTTGATGGTGCAGTGGTAGTATTGTTGCCTCACAGTTATAGGCTTTCTGGTTTGATTCTTGGTTGGGGTGGCGTCTGTGTGGAGTCTGCATCTCCTCCCTGTGTTTGTGTGGATTTGCTTTGGTGCCCTGCCAGTTTACAAAGACGTGTCTGCAGTATTAATCCCTGCGTCTCTGCTGAAAATTGTTTTTGTTCTGTCCGCAGTAAAATTGACAGTCATTTGAATTTCAGACTTCAGGTTTCTGAATGTTCAATCCCTTGCAGATTTGATGGTGCAGTGGCAGTATTGTTGCCTCACAGCTGTAGGTTTTCTGGTTTGATTCTTGGTTGGGGTGGCTTCTGTGTGGAGTCTGCATCTCCTCCCTGTGTTTGTGTGGATTTGCTCTGGTGCCCTGCCATTTTACAAAGACGTGTCTGCAGTATTAATCCCTGTGTCTCTGCTGAAAATTGTTTTTGTTCTGTCAGCAGTAAAATTGACCGGCATTTGAATTTCAAACTTCATGTTCTTCAGAATACATAGTAGCACAACCTTTTTTTCTAGCAATTTTCTAAGTTTATAAGATGAATATTTTAAATTTGTCCCTATTTTTGGGACTGTATTCCCCATTATTGGCTTCTGTCCAGGTTTTTGTGCTAAGGTTGACAGCTATGGCAAGAACTGAATTCACTGAATATGTTTGAGGGCTGTATTCCCTCATTACTGGGTTTGTCCAGGTGTTTTGTACTAAAGAGGTTGACAGCTATGGTGAGAACTGAATTCACTAAATGAAAGCCATTTAAGTTTCAGTCTTCCTCTCTTTTACAAAGCAGCTGATGTGGCGTAGTGGTATGTTACTCTGACTGTTTTTTACTCAGGGACCTTGGCAGTAAAATATATGGTGGCAACACAACATTTTATTCTAGCAACTTTCCAAGATTATACAAGCAATGTTTAATGTGTCCCTGTTTTTGCGCTTTTGACCCACCCCCCAATACATTTTGGCTTTTTCCAGTTTTCTTGAGCTGCGAAGTTGAGATGCAGTTGAGTATTGAGTAGATTTTACAAGGAGCTGAGAGCTGCAGGGGAATAGAAGTTTAGTACTTTGCCTAGTTAATACTATAGCACAACAGGTTGTGTACTTGCTTTTGATGCAGAAGGCTGTGGGTTCTACTCCCACAAGGGGTGGATGCTGCCGTACTGAGAATGTTCTCCTGGGTGAAGATACTAATTATGAGTTCGTTATCAGTTTGCCATCCATTTCCTCTTGCAATATTATTACTAGTTTATCATTTTTTTAATGTTATATATAGGCAATTTATTCCTGAGGGGCAACAGACACTTTATTTTTCGATGAAACCATGAAATATAAAGGTGATTGCTAGCAGCAACCGCTTCATTAGTTACAGATTTCTTTAATGTGGAATTATTTAGATGACTTACTTCAGAGATTGTGCATATTTACTGATAATGGACTGTAGAATTGTGCATATTTACTGATAAAGGTGCACTGTAGAATTGTGCATATTTACTGATAATGGTGGACTGTAGAATTGTGCATATTTACTAATAATGGTGGACTGTGGAATTGTGCATATTTACTAATAATGGTGGACTGTAGAATTGTGTATATTTACTAATAATGGTGTACTGTGGAAGTCTGAGTAGACTTTTTTATGATAAATGTTCTCAACTGGGCAGTTTTGCCATTATGGGTGCATATGGTTTGTTTCATTGCTTACTGGAAAAATGTTCAAAACAAATTTAAAACACCCTCTAACAAGTGTACTGTATTGTACAAGGAATATAATTTTAGTACAATGAGGAAGGTGTATCAAAGAGCAGATGTATGTTTCATATGCAAGGGGCCTATGATTCGAAAACAGCCCAAAATTAATCTTTATCTGCCACTGGCAAAATGTATTTACTTTGAATGTGGGTTTCAATGCTGTTTCAATGAATGTGAGTTTCAAGGGCAGAGAAGTTTTAATGCTAAGTTTTCATTGTGAGACTGCATTGCTTTGTTTAACAGATGACTTAGTGTTTGTGCTGTAAAATACAAAATAAAACTTTCAAATGAAGTCCAACTCATCATAGAAGTAAAGCAGTATGCACATTAGTGTTTATGGTAAATGGAGTGAAATAGCCAAGTAATGGTTCATTGGAATGGCTGCAGAGGCTCCATTCAACCATTATTTTGTCGGGGCAGCAAACTCAGACAGGCCCAGCTGAACTATACCTCCCAACTGTCCAGATTTTCAAAGAATTAATAGATTTTTGCTTCTTATTTTTGGTTTGTTGTTCATAAAATTTGGAGTTTTAATTCCTAAATGATTTGCCAGAAGTCACTAAATAATAAGTTTCAGACTTCATAACCTTCAGAAAAATGCATGTTAAAGTAAGAGCTGTTCTATCAACTGTCTCAATTTATACAAGAGCAATTTTAGTACTGTTTATATGTGCCCCCAATATATTTGGCCTTGTTCAGATTTACTGCATTAACAGGTTGAGAGATACATGCAAATAAATTGCTTTATAGAATTAGGCATAGCCAACCTCTCAACTGTCCCCAATTTTTGGCTCAAAATGTTGCTCTTCCCCCTAATAATCCCTCCGCAAAATAGCAATTTTGGAAGAAAACATGGAGGGTTTACAATTAAGAAATAACTGTAATAATCAAAGTTATAGATTACTTGAAATGCATGTAGATTCTTTTATTTTGTCAGCTGCTCAAGGTAGCAGTACTAATATTAAAGTGTCCCTTCTTTGACAAGTAGCAGCTGTATTGTGTGTCTATTTTATATTTTTGCATCACATTTTTGGTCCATTTTTCATAAAATTGTGTTTTTTGGCAAATTAGTGACAAATCACTAAAGACTGAAATTAGAAAATGACAGACATTTGAGTTTCAGATTTTATACCCTTCAGAAAATTCATACTAATGCAAGACCTATTCTATTATCTTTCTAAGTTTATTAGAGCAATATTTAAACATTGTCCTTATTGTTGGGCCTTTGTCCCACTTCTGTGTATAGCTTTGTCCAGATTTCTTGCTCTTGAGGTTGAGAGGTATGACAAATGTGTCAGAGCCATCACAGTCAGCCAGAGAGATTTCAAAGTGTGACATGCTTGTTGCACCCCACTCCCCCATGTAGTGACTCTGGATGTGTCCAAGCAAGGCAAGGAGTAGTTGTATCTACCTTGGATGGGGAGGACACACTGCATAAGTACTACAGTGGCTTTTCATCTGTCCTTGATTTTGCAGAATGGTCTGGTTTCTGTCATATTTTTGTACTGTTGATTTATGCTTATTACTCAGATTTATGCTTATTACTCAAAGTGCCTGTTGCTCTGTGTTTAAGTAGCAATGCTTTAATGACCATAAGGTAAGCTTGTCTGACATCATAAGATGCAAGTAAGCTTTAATAAGCATACTGTTAAAGAATTGCCAACATTGAAAGCCTTTCTGTTGTTGCCATGCAGAGAATACTTGACTAGATAATGTATAAGCCTTGGGTATTAAAGGACAGGATTCCATTATTTTAAAAAGCTCATTACACTTGTTGAAGACTTCCAGTCATCTCTACAGGCTTTACCCGTAAAATAAACAGAATGCCAATCATGTGTGGTCCATAACCTGTACAGTAATCCTTTAAGCAATGTATCTTGAGCTTGTTTCTTGCTTGCTTTTCATTTTTTACTTTTATCATGTTTTCCCCATGAAACAAGTTGTCAGGCAGCAGGTCTTTTTTGGATAAGAAACATTTTTACAAGTGGGGGCATCACATAGATTTCTACTTTCAGCATGTTACTTGGTACTTTAATAAAGCTGAATATATTATAATTAGAACTACAGTGCAAGGAGAAGTGGTTTGAGTTGAGTGCTTCTGGTTTTTCTTATACTTGATTTTGACTGGCATTCCAGTAATGTATTTAAAAAGTAATTTATTTTTTCATGCCTCACAACCTTTTGTTTCCATCTAGATATTAAGTAAGCTGTCATGCAGTCAATGCATTGAAATATTTTTATTCTTCTACACTTATTTTTGTCTTGATTGGACTTTCATAATGATGGTTTGCCACCCAGGGCAGCGTATTTAATTAAAGTTAGGTTTTTGCGGTTTTGTGCATAGCTCCTCCCCTTTATGGTTGACCACACCCCTTCCCTTTGACCCCACCCATTCAGCGTCTCCTGCAGCCCCCCTGTGATTTGAAGTCACCAGCCGCCACTGCATCTTGCAGTTTTCAGAAAGCATACTGCAGTTTCAAAAAGCATCTTATAATTTCACACAGAATTAAGCTGCATATAAAATAGAATGAAAACATGTTAATTCTTTTAGCTTCTAATAAGCATTAGACATATACATAAATACATATTTCTCTGACATTTCCCCCCTGTTAATAATTTTTATTCTATTTTCAAAAGCATAAACAGCTTACTTCTTCTCCTAACCTCTTCCATTCCGGATTTGCAGTTAAGAGAGTCATGTAGTTTAGACTTACGAAAGCATTTCAGTTTTCAACAACTCTTCAATTTCAGTACTTTGATACAAAGTCTCAGAAATCGACATATCTATAAAATCTTTGATTAACTTTTTCATGCAGGGAATACCACAACAAATGCATGCTCCTAATAGGAGTAATCCCACACAAATGGCAATCAGGATGTTCATTAGGATGGAACCCCACCCCCCAAACAAATTCTAGAAAAAGTCCGTCAGTGGGTTTGGGCCTGGTTTGGTCATGGTCGACACTTGCTGAATCACCTCAAGATGGTCGTTTATCTTGTGCTGGTTGTCAGGAATATATGAACAGCATTCTTCTTTGATTAAAGTGCACTTACCACCTCTCGCCGCTAGGGTGAAGTCAAGAGCCACACGGTTTTGAAGTACCACAGTTCTCATAGCATTTAGTTCATCGGTCACTAATTCGAGAGCAGAAAAAGTTGCATTGCTCATAACTTCAAGTAGTTTAGACAATTTTCTCAGCTCCCAAATTGATTTCACTGCGCCATATGCAGGGGCTATGCCTGCCCATGATATAATAGTGTCACTCATCCATATATGTCAGTTTATCTTTGTTTTTCATGGAGTTATGGTTTCTCCACCCTGCTTCGATTCATCCCACTGGATTCTCGGGTCTCTTGATTGGACTTCTAGGTTTACTGCTTACCTCTCTGATGTTTCGAATTTTCCCCTGAGGCAAAGCTGCAGTGTGTCGTATGGCCGGAACCAGGTAACCCAAAAAACAACTGCCAGACCAATTCTCAGGTAGCCATTTATATGCTTTTTTCCCCACAAACAAAATAACAATTCTCTACTTTAGTATTGATACATGCTCGCCCTGCATGAAACATTTTCTTGTCAATAATAGAAAGTTGCATCAAAAGAACAGGATTATGCTGTATTTCATTAACAGTTTTTTTCATTTTTTCAAAATATGAGTCATAGTTTGTATCACAGATAGTTTCTGCCTTATTAGCCTTAATATAACATTTATAAGAAACAGTCACATTGCAATTGCTCCAACCCACCTGAATAGTGTCATTTTTATAAAAACATACAATCCCTTTTTGTGTAACAGGTAGGTACAATGCTATTTTGTCTTGTGATTTCATGGGTGTAGTATCAAAAATCAAGTTTTCCCAGGTCTCATTGACCCCTAGGGGGACAGCAGTCATCAATAATCCCCCGTATGCTGTTGGTATAGCTCTGCAAATCCAGCAGTTCGAAACATTAAAAGTCTCAGCATACACATATTTAATTGCTTGGTAAGTGTTAAAGTTTGGATGCCAGTCTATGAGTATTGCATCACGTTTGTTCAGTTCAACTCATGTGGCTGGGAAAAGGAAAGGCCACAGCAGAAAAGATCATTATCAGTATAGCTATCAGGATAATCATGCAAATTTTCTGAGGTTGTTCTGCATCCCTGTTTACTCTATACCTGGTCATTTTGTTCTCATTGCACAACAGTAACAAGGTTTTTGTCCAGTTCAAAGTTCTTAACCAATTTACAGTGTGTCAGATGAATCCAGGACGCTCGCTCTGCGATCTTGACTGCAGTGGGTGTTGACAGTAGCACCCGGTACGGTCCTTCCCACTTCGGAGAACTCCAGTTCTTTTTCTTCACGACTTTCACCCAGACCCACGTGCCTGGGACTATTGCTGTTTCCGATGGTCTGGTTTGTTCGTTATCTGAAACAGAATTTAACTGCAAAAGTTTGTTATTCAAAAATCGCCTCATATACTCTGCAAGTGAACTGTCAGCCTCCTGGTCTGCAGGCATGAGAGGTTTCCACTGAGGTGTATAATATGCCCTCCCAAACAGAATTTCAAAAGAAGTTAACCCTTTTACATTTGGAACAGTTCTCATACTCAACAGTGCCAGAGGTAGACAGTGCACCCAGTTCTTTTGTGTCTCACTAATCAATTTCCTAAGCTTATTTTTCAAAACTCCATTGTGCCTCTCTATTAATCATGCAGATTGGGGGTGGTATGCACAATGGTTTTTCAGAGAAATCCCAAAGTAACAGCTCAATTGTTGTATAGTTTGATTTACAAAGTGTGTGCCATTGTCACTATAAATCTTTTCCGGTATGCCAAATCTAGGAATAATTTCTTTAACAAGGACTTTTGCAACAGTAGCTGCATCTGGATTTTTAGTTGGAAAAGCTTCCCCCATTTGGAAAACATATCTATAATGACAAGGCAGTACTTCTTATTTTCACATTTGTTCAGTTCTATAAAATCCATACAGATAGTATGGAACGGATACGGTGGTGTAGGGAAACTCCCTTGCTTAGGCTTCAATGCCCCTTGTGCATGATACTTGTTACAAACATGGCATGCTACACAAACATTTTTTGTGTAGTTTGTAAATCCATATGTTGTAAACACTTGATTCACTAACTGTACCATCCCCCCTGTTGAGACATGGCACTGCCCATGGCTCAACAAAGCTGCATATCTAAACAAGTTAGATGGTAAAATCGGTTTCCTCTCTTTGGAGATGTACAGCCCTTTTTCAAGAATTGCTCCTCATTTTATCCATTTTTGTTTTTCTACATTTATAGTAAGTGTCTGCATTGTTTTTAACATTTCTAAGTCTAAAATCTCAGACGGTTGTAATTCTTCACTCAAAAGAAATACTTCTGAAGCTGAATCTGCTTGCTTTGCAGCTCAGCCCTCACATTACCTTTCGAAATCCTATCCTGTTGTTTGGTATGAGCTACGCATTTGCAAATAGCTACTTTCTGAGGTAACTGAATAGAGTCTAATAAATCTAAAATAAATTGCGCATGATTAATTGGTTTACCAGTAGATGTTATCATTCCTCTATTTTTCCACTGCTGCCCAAAAACATGTACAGTAGAAAAAGCATACTGGCTGTCAGTAAAAATATTCACTCGTTTACCCTTTGCCAAGGTACATGCCCTTGTTAAAGCAATCAATTCTGCTGCTTGTGCAGATAAGTTATGCAGTAAAGACTTTGCTTCTAAAATCTCAGTATCAGAAACTACTGCATACCCCTCTAGATTCTGTCCTGTAGGACCCCTCCTACACGAGCCGTCCACATAGTATGTCACCTCGTCATCATCCAAGGGAACATCCGTGAGATCTTTTCTAGGTAGTGTCTTTTGCTCAATCTCCTGCAGGCAGCAGTGTAGTTTGCCATCTGCAGGGGTTGGGAGCAAGGTTGACGGATTCAAAGTTGTGCATTGTTCAATTGTCATATGAGGTTGGCTCAACAGTATAATCATACAGTAAAGATGTCTAGCAGGAGAAAGATATGCTACTTTTTCTTGCAGTAAAATAATTGCGACTGCATGAGGCACTCTCAATGTGAGAGGGTAGAATAATGCTACTGAGGCTGAAGCCTGCACTGCCATTGCAGCTGCGACTACTGCTTGTACACAGTGGGGCAGGGATCACGCCACTGGGTCTAGCTGTGATGAATAGTAAGCTATGGGGCATTGTTTGTCCCCATGCTGCTGTGTTAATACTGATGTCATATAACCCTGCTTACAATCTACAGTTTGGAAAAATCGTTTATGATAGTTCGGTAATCCTAAAACTAATGAGGATGCTATCAGTTGTTTCAATTTGCAGAAAGCTGATTCTGCTTCTGGTGTCCACTGTAATAAATCTTGTGCTGCCATAGGCTTTTTGAATATCAAGTTAGTCAGTGGAGCAGATTCCAAGGCATAGTTTGGAATCCAACTCTGACAAAAATTAGTAGTACCCAGGAAGGACATCATTTCCTTCTTGGTAATTGGTTTGGGTGCTTGTAATATTGCTGTTTTTCTGTCTTCATCTAATATTCTGCCCTCTTTGGATATTACATATCCCAGGTATTTGACCTGTTTCTTTCCAAAGTTGCAGTTTATTTTTGTTTACCTTGTGTCCTTGAGTAGCTAAAAATTGTAGTAATGCTATGGTATCTTCTCTGCATTCTTGCTAGGTGGGGGCTGCCAGCAGAATGTCGTCTAGATAAAGTAAAATCTGGCTGCCTTTCAGTGGGATAAATCCCGCCAGGTTACTTGCCATTTCCTGTGCGAATATTGTTGGACTCTCACAATATCCCTGTGGTAGTCAGATATGTATACCTTTTCCCCTGAAATGTAAATGCAAACCAATGTTGGCTGTCAGGGTGTATCGGTATTGAGAAAAATGCATTGCTGATATCTACCACAGAAAAATACTTTTGTTGCGGTTTTAAATCATTTAATAAGGTGTGTAGATCTGGCACCTTAGGTGCCCTAGGTATAACTGCATCATTTACAGCTTGTAAATCTTGGACTATACGCTATTCTCCATTTGCTTTCCTAACAGGAAATAAGGGTGTATTACATGGTGAATCGGGAGATTCTATCAATACTCCTTCCTTAAGTAAGGCTGCTATTATAGGTTTGATTCCTACTTCTGCATCCTTTCTCAAGGGATACTGTCTCTTTTGAGATCTAAATGCTGACGTTGGCGTGATAGTGACTGGCCCTGCTGTATGAATAAGTCTTACATCTGATTTCCCTGTTGACCAGAAAGTCTCTGGTATGCCTCGTAAGGCTTTTTCTTCTTCCTCTAGTAAGAGTGCTACTCAGCTGTCCTCACTTGCCTGCAGGTGTACAGCTGGGTGCGTCTGTGTTATCCAATTCAACTTCTGCTTTTGTACTCCCTGTTCTGAAAGTTCTAATTCTGTCTGTTTTTCCCACCTTGTGACTTTTTCTCCTAGGTCTGCCCACTTCACATTTTTATCTTTAGTCAAACTCACATGTGGTAATTGATTAGATTTGTAAAGTGCTAGGAATTCCTGGGGCAATGAACAGCTTACTACACTGTTTCCTTCTGTGTCCCAATACAGATTTCGTAACACTAATCTGTTAGCATGGTTTCTAAACAGTTCTTGCTCATATTCTTTATCAGGTCCTGGTTTGCTACAGTAATATAGAGTGCAATGCAACAAATGCTGTTTATCAGTGTCAAGGGAGGGGGATTTACTGATGGCTACGTTCATCAGCTCTTCGGTTACTGCCCCTGGACCAGTTGTAACCAAGTCCTGGCTGTACCAATAAAATGTTTCACCCTCCAGTCGCACTACAAAAGTATCCATTTGTCACTGTGCTTCCATACCCTGCATAGTTGGAACTACTGCTATGCCAAATATCTGTATTAGGTCTCTGCCCAAAAAATTTACTGGGCATTTTACAGAAACAACAATTTTTCATTTCTGGATCATCCCTGAAACCGGGTCAGTTATTGCTATGTTGTGGGAGAGTGGCTCCCGATACAACTGCCCATTAGCTGCTTTCACTAATATGTAATCAAGTGATTCTGAATTTTCTGGTAGTTTGGAAGGATGTATCAGGGTCCGTGAAGCCCCTGAGTCACACAGGAATTTAACTTCCCTCCCCTCTACCAGAAGTGTAACTTCCAGTTTTGTGTCTGCTAAGTAGAGCTCTAGGCTCAATAATGCCAAGTCTAAAATTTCATTTTCTTCATTATCTGTGATTTCATGCACATCCTCTATTCCTTCTATCACATTTGCACTTGTCTTTTCTTGATTATTTCTTTCCAGTGATTCTTGACTATCATATAGTCAGTCCTCACCCTCCTTGTCTTCTGTGGTTACCTTTTTATTTTGCCTGCAATCCCTTGCTAAATGTCCCTTTTTTCCACATTTAAAACATTCACCCCTTTTCTTTCTCTCTTCAAAGTCCTCTGATAGTTTATCAGATTGTTTGTTTCCCTGGGCATTTTTCTTACCCTTCTTCCTGGTCTGTACTACAAAGACTTCTGATCCGTCTTCTACTGCAAATACTTGAGTTTTCTTTTTCTTTTTGCATATTCAAGTAATGACTGTAATCTACTTGTACGATGATCTACCATGTGCTTTGTAATAAAGCTGCTAATGGGTGCAATACTGCCTTTCAAAAATGCATTCTTTAGTTGATGCTCATATGGGGAATCATGTGTTTGGTCTTCAGGTACCTGCATTCCACAATGGTTATTAAAACACTCTAATAATCTGGCATAATATCTATCAACAGTTTCACCTTCTTGTTGTATGCATTGATTAATGCAAGTCCAGTCAGCCTTAGGCTTCCATTTCTCAGAGATTTGGTCTGTCAGACCTTTCACTCTGTTATCCAGTTCTGCGTTACTATGTGGGAGTGGCCTATGTTCTGCGTCACGGGGATTCCAGTTGCCACTGATCATGTGCCAATCTGGACCTACGATTTGTCTGACTACTTTCTACTTCATCTCCATTTAAATGGTAACTTAACCTCATGCCCGGTAAGTCTTCTAAGAATTTTCTAAAATTAACTTCGAATGGGAATTCCTCTGTGGCTTTCCAGATGTCTTCCGGTGTCCACGGTCTATATACTAGAAGAGTTGGGTCCTGTCCTGCCTGTCCTGCCTGTGGATTTGGTACTTCTATGAGTGGACATATCTCTTCTTCACTCATAGCTTGTGGATTTTTATTTATTTCATACAATTCAATATCCCCTCTTAAGTTGCGTGTTCGAGACCTAGTCTCGATAGGATCTCTGACAAACGGTTTTGGTTTTGCAGGAACAGCTGGATATAGCAGAGGTGGATCAGCTTGTCCACTCGCTTCATATTCTGGTAAGGGAAGTGGAGGGGGCGGAGGGGCTGTTGCTATTACCAAGTTATTGTCTTCTTTATCTAAAAACATTGCTTTTGAATTTTTATTCTTTTGTTCCCTGCGATTTGCTTCCTCAAGCCACCTGTGTGCCTGAGGAACTCCTAATTGACGTTGCTTTTTTATCTGACCTTTTGCGTCTGTTTTAAGTTGTTTGACAAGTTTGATAAGTGAAGGTTTATCTAAATTACCATCAAATTTGTATTTATTAACCCATTTTGTATAGTACCTAACATTGTCGGCACACTGTAATTGCATATATTTCACGTCTTCGGTTAAGGGCGGATCTCGGGAACTTTTTGTGCACTTATTTCCCATGTTGTCTTAGCTAAGTTAGAAATTGTTACGTAACCTTTTTTATCATGTGGTACCACGATTCACACTTCTTCTCAGTTTATCTAGAATAACTGTCTACCTATTCTGTTTCCCTGATCTATGACAAGACAGCAATCTTTTTTGTCCCTGATCTGCACTTTACAGATCTCCCTGACAAAAACAAAATACTGTAACAAGTCCCTGATCTAAAACAGAAAAAAAGGTAAATTCCTCCTTACCTGAGCCTCCATGATTGATCTCACTGGAACTGTTGACTCGTCCTCCAATCGCAGATCAGAAAAAGTGGCTGGCCTCTTTTGAACAACAATTCAGTTGGAGGTCTTTTCAAAGCAGAAGAACCGATGTGGCTTCTTCCCCGTACGGTTTCATGCCACCGGGCCCATCTGATCTGAGCTAGAGCGAGAGATATTTCCAGTTCGAAGGACCAATCTGTCAAAGAAAAAATATACTTTAAAAATGATAAATACATGGTAGGTTCAGGTTAAGGCACTTTAATCTTGCAGCAAGGAGACAAAAACGTGCTAATACAGAGTTTGTCTAACTAAAATCAGGAAGTGAATTCATCTTTATACACTTTCTAACAAGACATTGCCTACCAAGCTGACGTAGCAGATCACAAGTTTTAACATCATCATTACATAGCAGTTGTTTATCCATAATTTTCTGCTTGCACTATCAATTTTATGAAAAACTTCCTAAGAAAAACAATGTGGCCTTGGTGACCACCGGTTAGATACAGTTTCCCCCTATGTTATGTTTCTATTCAAGGTACTACAGCTAATTCGAGCACAAAGCAAGTACAGATTCTTCAAGCAGTCCTTTGTCTTATGTATCTCTTATTCTTCCGCAGCTGTGCATGTTCTCATAACACGAACAGAGCTGATTGTTCAAAATCATAACATTATAGAATATAGCATTGTTTCATTTTATTATTTCCTGACCTAGCAGATAATCACCTGCTTCTCAGTACATTTCCAAAAGGCATAAACATGAATTTTGCTGTGCTAGAAATTACTAGGTCAGGGGACATCTTGCAGTTTTCAGAAAGCATACTGCAGTTTCAAAAAGCATCTTATAATTTCACACAAAATTAAGCTGCATATAAAATAGAATGAAAATGTGTTAATTCTTTTAGCTTCTAATAAGCATTAGACATATACATAAATACATATTTCTCTGACAACATTACTTAGAGAAACTGTGGCTTTTTTAGGCCATACTATGTCCACAAAGGTCTAATTTAATGCCTCCAATAAGAGTTTCATGGATTGAAAAAAAAAATCTATTTAATGGTTTTAAAGGAAAAGTAATGCAAGCATTTGTTAAGGTGGGGAGTAAGATGTTTCGATTTTTCAAATGACAGGTGGGTTAGGGGTCAGCAATAAGAGCGCATGATTACAAAATTATATTATCTGCTTACACCCCTGGTATGCAGTGGTAAATAAGTTACACATGCACATACATAAATAGCTCAAAGGTGATTAATAGAACTTGAATTACAAAAGATACCATGTAATCCGGGATGGTGCAGCGGTAGCGTTGTTTCCTCACAGCAGTTCAATTCTTGGCTAGAGTGCGGGAGTGCCTTCTGTGTGGAGTCTGCACATGCTTCCCGCGGTCGAGTGGCATTCCAAAAGACATGTATGAATGGGCGTGCCTTCGTTGAAGGTTGGGCATCGAGTTGGCCACTCGGCAGCCTAAACACCTAGTGCCAATCATTACTGGACCGGAGTTTTGCTGTGGCGACCTCTAACCAGGAAAAGCCGAAAGACCATCAACAACTATGAATGTGTCTTGCTGGTATTCAGACAAGCACAAGCATTTTGTTTTTTGGGATAAATTATTACATTTTTAAAACCCTTTTCACAGTATATAGAGTGTCTATGTGTAAATGTACCAAAGATATATAAGATTTCCAACCCCATGAACATATTTTAAAGGTTCTACAATATTCCATGCAAGTACAGATTTTTAAAATGCATATCCTCTATTTTAGGACTACCATGCAGCACTTGATTTCTCAGTTTCACTTTTGATTGGCATGCCTTCTGTGTTGTCAGGAATACGTCTTCTTTGGCTCTACACTCAGTGCTCCAAAGGAGGATTGGCCACCATTCTAATTACTCATGGGTGTGTGTGTGTGTGTGTGTGCGTGTGTGTGTGCATGTGTGTGCGAGTGTGTGTGTGTGTGTCCTGTTGTGATATTATAGGAAGTTACTAGGGTAATGGTCCTAGGGCCCTTACAAGTCTTTTACGCAGGATTAATTTCACTGTCTGTTCTCTGACTCCTGTATGACTAGATATGGAATATAGCAGACAGTCAAACAATTAAATGATAAAATCTTTCATATTTTGCAAACAAATTTAAATAATATGTCGAGTAAAACACTCTGCAGTTATTAATCCACACAGAAATGTTGTCTGGAGCACCCTGATAAACAAACTGCAAATAAAAAAAATAAAATAAAAACAAATTTCTTGTAGTTGGTAGCAACTTCCATCTAGTACAATTCCACATGTGAGAGACTTTTCATAGGGAAATGGAGATGATTTAGAGACATTTAGAGCTGAGAGTCAACTTGGAAGCCACTACAAAACATGGGTAAGAAGCCAGGTAAGAAGTATACTGTCATAAAGGAAAAATCGAACATTCCAGCTGTCTGATTTATGAACTGTCATAAAGCAGGAATAGAAGGTTCTGGCAGCCTGGTTAGTGTACTTCTATGGAGAAGGAAAAGACTGCTCCAGCAGTTTACTGCCATGTAATAGGAGTAGAATGTTCCAGTGCCTGCTCGGTGTGCTGCCATGAAACATGAATAGAATGTTCCAGCAACCTGGTTAGTCTCTTGCTGCTGTGAAATGGTAGTGGTGAAGCAGGAAGAAAATGATCTGGCAGCCTTGTTAGTGCACTGCCAGAAAGCAGGAATAGAATGTTTTGGCAGACTGGTTAGTGTGCTGCCAGGAAGCAGGTATACAGTGTTCCAACACCCTGGTTTGTGAATTGCCATGATGCTGGAATAAAATATTCTTGCAGCTAGCAGCCTAGTTAGTATAGTGTCCCGAAGCAGCGGATAGAATGTTCCAGCAGTGCACTGCCATGAAGCAAGAATAAAATGTTTTGACAACCTGTTTAGTGTGCTTTTATGAAACAGAAATAGAATGCTCTGACAGCCTGATTAGTGTACTGTGATGTAGTTTAGTAGCAGTGTATTTGCATAATGCCCAGGAAATCCCCCTTAATTGTCCCCACGCTCTTAACTCTGACTTACTTCAAAAGGAAGTTGAGGAAGCTGATCTGGCTAGTTAATTGTCCCTGTCAGAATATATTAACCACTAGTTCCTCATAAGACAGTCCCTTCACCACATCTTTTCAGATAGCTACCACTACTCTGTTTCATAGCCTGTGTCAGTCACCCAAGGGGGAGGGGGGCACAGTAATCCAAGTATGTAGATGGGGGGGGGGGCTCAAAAACTCACAAAAAACACACATGTTAAAAAAAGACTGAGTCACTTACTATCCAGTTACCCCAATCCTGATAATGCACCTATCAATGTATGAGTCATTCCCTCCCCTCACAGAGTAATAGAACATGGAAAGCCTCTCCATGTCTTAATACTATGTGAGGTAAACATGGAGCCAGTCTAACTAATTCTCCTGATACATTAGCAGGAACAGATGGTCCTGATCTTCAGGGCCCTAGGCCAATTGAGTGCAGTAGGACCCCACTGCACTCATCACTGCAATCGCTGTCTGGCAGATGAAATGCTCCTTGAGGTAAAGTTCTCTTGGCTCACCTGTGACTCCTACGAGATGTATCTTCTCATGCTCACTTCATGGATTTTCGATTTGCTCCCATTTACACAATTTATGGAAAGTAATTGGTGTAAATGCATTTAGTTTTTTAAGCTCAGGATCATGTGAATGAGACTGTCAGGTAGAAGCTCAGCTGGGGGAGTTAGCAAATGTGGTAGTATGTCATTTGCAGGTAGAGCTGAATGAGCTGACTTTTTTAAAGTTTGTGAAGTTTCATTTCATAGTTTTAGTTGCTGCTGACTTAAAAAGTAACAGTAAAGTGGATGCCGTATATACTCATCTAACTTTCACGTTTACTATTTGGTGCAAATTTATTGTGCAGGGTACAAGGATTTTTCAAAAGAAAGACATAAAGAAAGAAGGAAAGAAAATTGTGAAAATTTACCAACAAAATTGAGACTTTACAGAGTATTCTTCTGATTTGGCAGTACATTCCAACTCAGAATGTTCTGCTTAATCAGAAGAGGAGTACTTCTTGTTCAAAAAATTACTGTTAGCACAAAACCTACCACTCTATTAATAATTTTCAATAGAAATCACCTACTAAACTATAATCTCCTGGCTAATTGCCAACATGGGTTTTGACCATACCATAGTACTAGCACAGCCTTACTATCCTTCATCGACTCAATTAACAAAAAACGAAACAACAATACTCCTTCTTTGGCATTCTTCGTAGACCTGTCAAAAGCCTTTGACATGGTCAATCACCAACTTCTTCTCCATCGTTTAAAGTCTTTCTCTCTAGATAATCCTGCCTTAAGCTGGTTCACATCCTATCTAGACAACCGAAAACAGGCAGTTCTATGGGACAACCAACTCTCTGATCTCCTCCCCACCTCTATAGGAGTCCCTCAAGGCTCTATTTTAGGTCCTCTATTGTTCTCCATTTTCATTAATGAACTTCATCTAGCTACTCCACTAACAACTTGCATTCAATATGCAGATGACACTACCATCATTTGCTCAGCCTCAACACAGACAGAACTTCACTCTCTCACATAAAAAACCTTCACAACTATAGAGCAATGGTTCTCTAATCATTGTCTTCTCCTCAACCCCAAGAAAACCAAACTCTTGCTCTTTTCACCCACCCACTTGTCTTCCTCTATCCATTTTACACTAACATCCAATAATGGGACCATTATCTCTCCTGACCAAGCAACAAAACTCTTGGGTATCACTATTGACAATCAATTAAAATTTGACAACCATATTAACCTTACAATAAAATCTACCAACAGAAAACTAGGCTCTCTACAGAATCAAATCTTTTCTTACTCCTGAAGCCAGAACTACAATAGCTAGAACCCACTTAATCTCAACCCTATTATATGCTTCCTCCATATACACAAATCTTTCTAAGCATAATCTTAACAAACTTGCTACATCATATAATAACATTGCCAGATTTGCAACTGCCTCTCCATATAGAACTCATCATTGTTTAAATCTTAAAAAACTTGGTTGGCTGGAACTACCCCACCTTATACAATACTTTCAACTCACTATTGCCCATAATGCCCTACATCACCCCGACAACACTCCAATACTCTCCACCCTCATAACACCCTATAACAACCAGATGTACCTACGCTCCACTAACAAAATACTGGTCCAAACCTCCCTATCTAAAAACTCAGCAGGTGACTCCACATTTTCCAACTCAGTTGGCAAACTATGGAACAAGCTACCACAAGACCTCACAACCCTAACTTCACTCTCCCTATTTCAAACTAAACTAAAATTCTTCCTAAATAACCATTGGCTATGTTCATGTAATAACCCTGGTTAGCTATCTCTTTTTTCCTTTTTTATCTGATTCCTTAATAACCTTTCTCTTTCTTCTTATCTACAAACTCTAACAGAGTATTTAATGTTCATCATCTTTTCTTTTTTTTACCATCCTAATGATTTAGATTGTACTCAAAAGTCTATACAACCTGTTTGCAGGTTTATTGCATATGTTTTTTTTTCCTATTATTGTATATTCATGTATATCTTGATATTGTTAAGTAGTATGTAGTGGAGCTTTTCTCCCCAGGCCTCCACTGAAAATGGACATGTATCCAGTTGGACTAGCCCAGTAAACAAATGTAAAATAAATAAAATAAAATAAATGTACCAATTTTAGCTGTATGTTTTCACAATTTCAAGTCATAGCTCCCTCAGCTATCCTTCACTTTGCAGAATGTCTCCAATTTTGCCTCCTACGTTTATAAAATGTCTTCTCTACCTACTGAGGTGAGGAATATGGATTACAGTGTGTGATAGACTATGTCAGTAACTGCAGTGGCAGTAGGAGACACACTATCATCATACCTCTCAAGCTCTTAAGCTCTCAAGAATAAGGGGTGGCGTAAGCCACAAAACTCTGGGCTAGGCTTATAAATGCCTTAGGGCAGATAGCCTAGTATAAACCTATGAACCTAAATCTGGACAAAGCCATAAGTAATGGGGGGAAAATGGGCCAAGCATATGAAACAAAAATCTGGACATTCTGCAAAAATCTGTACAGTTGAGAGGTATGAGACTCAGGATTCTTCTTGTTCAAAAAATTACTGTTAGCACAAAACCTACCACTCTATTAATAATTTTCAATAGAACTTGTCCCTTTGCCCCCAAGAATGATGTGAGGTCTTCTCCCGGCCTCTGTTGGGCTGGCATACATATCTCTCAATTGTCCAGAACTTTGAAGAATATCCATATATTTGCCTTATATTTTTACCCTGTTTAAAAATCTGCTCGTGATCTTGGGTCTCTGTGTCTGATTCTTAATCTAGGAAGCTGAGAGAGCAAAGAGGGGGATTGCATCTGGTTGCACTGGATGGTTATGACACCAGCAAACTGAGGTACATTTCTAAACCATTATTTATTAATGTATTCATTTATTTGATCTCAAGCAGGCATCTGAAGTATGTGTGCGTGTGAGGCTGGGTGGGACATGTGCTGTCTGAATTTCTGTGTGTGTGTGTGTGTGTGTGTGTGTGTGTGTGTGTGTGTGTGTGTGTGTGTGTGTGTGTGTGTGTGCACACGCGTGCGTGTGCACGTGTGCGCGTGTGTATATGTGCATGCACATGTGCATATCTGTGAGTTTCTGTGTATGTATTTATTTATACGCATATGCATGTGTTTCTGCAGAGACCATAGCTCTCATCTGTTAGTGACTTTGCTTCATATTTTTGGTCTGCCCTTCATAAAATCTGTTTTTTTTTCTGGCAGATTGTTGTACATTGCAGTCACTAAATAATGACATACATATGAGTTTCAGACTTCATGTCCTTCAGAAAAATTCTTGCAAATACAAGCTTGCTATTCTAGCAACTTGCTCAGTAAATACGAGCGTTAGGGTTGAGGCAGTGATATAATAGAGTGAGCACACATTAGTAAGGTGGTGCAGGGAGGTGGGCAGAGGAGAGGGATTAATGTGTCACGGGGGACTGGGGAAGGAGAGGAAACCAGAGAATATGTTGCTTAGGGACCCCCAAAAATGTCCCAAATTGGGCTTCACGTAAGACTGGATCTGCTTTGCAGGGATTTTGATAAACACTGATAGAACCTCAGAATCTTGTCAGCGTTTCTCTCAATTTCTTTGTTCAAGAATTCTGGACAAAGCCAAAAATAATTTGGGAGACAAAGTCACAAAATCAGGGACAACTTTTGGATACTACTCTTTCACTTAAGTTAAAACAATGACATGATCTGAATCAGCATGCATTTTTTGTAAACTCATAAATGGCATTACAGACTGACTATAATTTGTAATTTACCAGAAAATCAAAATGTTACAAGGGAAAGGGAAAACTATGAGGTGAAATTTAGGAATGTTCTGCAAACTTCTGGACATTTTGCAAGCTGTGTTAGTGGGTAGTCACTGATTTGACATAGAAGTAGTGTCACACAAAATATTCTATTTGCTGAAGTCATTCTAAACTGGCATTGCTATGGATTATGCTTATGTGTGGGGGGTGTTGCAGATTGTGTGTATGAGGGGGTAGGACTGCATTGTATTTAACAGAGACAAATTGCCCACAATTAAATTCACTTCCCATCACAATAAACAATTTTGCAATTATGCTGGATTGCAGTGTATTTAATAATAACTACATAGTCATGCAAAGGATATGTGGGCTACCTTTGGTGGTTTGGCAGGAGCAGGATGTTGGAGAAAACATGTGCTCATTGTCACTGTGGGTAACTCTACCCTTTCAAAGCACTTGGCCCTGGTTCAG
Source organism: Protopterus annectens (assembly GCF_019279795.1). Taxonomy (NCBI): domain Eukaryota; kingdom Metazoa; phylum Chordata; order Ceratodontiformes; family Protopteridae; genus Protopterus; species Protopterus annectens. The sequence continues at coordinate 1,328,439,183 of NC_056743.1, forward strand.
TTCCTGGCTCTGGCTTTCTGTATGTGAAGTCTGCATGCATTTCATCTTTCTAAATGAATTTGCTTATGTGCCCTGGTTTCCTCCAACAACCTAAAGACATACTGTAGGTGAATTGTCATTCCTGCAATTTGCCTCAAGGTTGGCATGAGGTTTCTGTGTGTGCTTGTGTTTGCATCTTTGTTAGTGCGCATGTGTTTGTGTGAGTGCATGCATCTGGGCATTTGCACATTTTGGGATAGATCCGGCTTGTCAGGGGGCAGTGTCAGTCTGTTTGTTTGTTAAAAATATTTTTAAAAAATAATTTTACTGATTTTATCAGTGGACAGTAATAATATTGCCAGGCAGTTGCATAACTCTTCTAGGTACCAGTAAAAAAGTCATTATCTTCCAAAAATAAGACATAAAACATATCACAGAACATTCAGCTCCTAAGGCATAGGCAACCTCAACACCCCAGTCTATATAAATGATTTTCATACATACTTAGTAGTGGTCTCTGCCCAGAATCCCACCAGTTCTAAAACCATCCCTACTCAGAGGTATACACAGTAAGACACTATAACTTGTTATGGGGCTGGGAAGTGCATGGTCATTATTTCTTTAATTTTACTTACAATCAAACCTTAGAGGTGTTCTCAGAAGGTTAATATAGCTTGTGTGGGGACTGGAGTCGGTGTGATCAATTATTTCTTTAACTATCCTCTCAAACCTCAAAGGTGTAAACACAAGATTGCTATAGCTTGTGTTGGGGCTGAAAGCTGTGTGGTAATTATTTCTTTAACTTTTCTCACAAACCTTAAAACTGTGCACAAAAGATTGATATTTATGTAGGAGCAGTGTACTGTCTAAGAGAAATTTGGAATACATTACTATAATCATTATTTTTTCACTTTCCTCACAATCATACGCCAGAGGTGAAGACAGGTGACTCTCTTTTAGGTGTAGAGGTAAGGAGACAAGCTGTTTATATAAGTCTGGTAGAAAAGGTTGAAATAATATTCTGTATTATATTTGTTCTTTCAGTTTTGTCCAAGCCTGACATCAGAGGGATACATAGAATGTAACTGCTTTTTGGAGTTACAGATAAGGAGGAATGCTGTATATATGTATGACAACAGCCACTTGAAATATGACTGTGGCCTTTTGTCTTCAATTTCATCCTTGTTTATCAGTCACCATCTCCAAAACGTCCATGCAGTGTGACACGAGTTTGATACCTCTGTACTTCCCACAGTTGTGAATTTCCTCTTTGTTCTTGAGCACTGGCACTAGTATGCTTAGTCTGCAGTCATCTGGGATATGCCTTTCTCTCTATACTGCTATGAGTACCCTCAGGAGCCATTTCTCTCCTATCGCACCCAACGTCTTGATCATATCTGCTGTGACCTCATCTGAGCCTGCTGCTTTCCCTGGCTTCATTTCCTTAGTGCTGTTCTTATTTCTTCTAGGGTGGGCTCCTCCTCTTCTTTCATCATAGGCTGTGTCGGGGCAATTTTCTTATTTATTTATTTATTTGACATTAGTTGACCTGGTTGGTCCGACTGGGCAGATGCCCCTTTTCTGCGGAGACCTGATGAGAAAAGCTCCAAATGCATAATATAAAAATTAACAACACAATAAATATAATATTAGTAACATTCGGTATAACAGTAATCACATATGGTTTTCTACTTTACATAGTCACAGAAATAGACATATAATACAATATAACAATAATTACAATACAGTTTCATTATATGCATTGTCACAGTACTGTTTCTTACAGATGTAAAACAAGTAGTAATAGATTAATAGGAAGGGAAAAAATGCTATTTAAAGCAGATGGGTGAGATACATTAAGTAGGGTCAGTGCAGGAGCAAGTCCTAGAGTTTAATAGAATGTTTTTTAATGTTTTTTTTAAACAGTTTGTGCTGGAGATCGATCTTAAATATGGGGGCAATCTATTCCAAGCAGTGGCAACAGACAGATTATAGAGAAGTTTGCCAGTAGTTTTATTGCTTTTATAGACCTGCAGAAGGTGTTGTTCTAAGCTGCAGAGTGTATGATTAGGCATGTGAGGAGAGATGAGAGTTGAGAGAGGAGGACAAGAGTGGGGTTGGTTTAAGAGGGAGTGAGTCAAATGTAGTTGAGGCAGTAGCAGTTGATAGGGCAATTCTAGCCACTGTAGGATTTTTAGAGATAGACAGTGGTATAAGCAGTAGGGTTGGTTAGTGGCAAATCTAGCAATTTTACTATAAGTGAGTTCAAGTTTTGTCAACAGATTTGTTTAAAGGTTAGTAAGGATTGGGGCAGTATATAATAGGGTGGATAGGAGATAGGCTTGTGCTAGAGAGAGTTTGGATTCATTTGTGAGGATTTTTTTTTGTTTCTATAGAGAAGGCCCAAGTTTCTGATGAATCTTCTTAATGCAATTTTGGATGTGAAGATCGAATTTTAGTTTGTTGTGAATAATGAGCCCCTAGTAGTTTAGTGTGGGGTTCAACCTTGATAGTTGTGTTGTTTAGGGAGGAAACACTAAAGGCAGATTTGAGGTGTTGTTGAGATTTAGGAAGGAATAGGAAGAGTTTAGTTTTATTTGGGTTGAGTAAGAGTTGGTTGGATGTTAGTCATTTTTCCACAGAGTGAAGAGATTTTTGGGTAAGGGTAAGTAGGCGGGGAGATTGTCTGAGGTGGAAATAATTGTAGAGTCATGAGCATATCGTATTAAAGAGGAGTAAGGATAGAAGAGGGAGAGGCTGTTATTGAAAATGTTGAGTAGTAGGGGCCCAAGGATGGAACCTTGGAGAACCCCTGGTTGGACTTGGAGGAAAGGGAAGGTTGCAGAGAACCATCTTACAGACTGAAATCTGTTGGACAGATAGCTCGAGAACTAGCAAAGAGCAGAGTTGGAGAACTAAAGACCAGAGAGTTTTGACAGAAGTAGGTTGTGGGAGACAGTATCACAGGCCTTTGAGAGCTCAAGGCATAGACATGATACTAATTTATTGTTGTCTCTAGATTGAGAGATAGTCTGTGTAAAAGATATTAGTGCAGTGGATGTACTGTGGTTAGGGCGGAAGCCATGCTGGGTTTGTTTGAGGAGATTTTCTTGTAGTAGATAAGTGGGGAACTGTTTATGAATGCGTTTTTCAAGAATCTTTGGTAGGGGAGATAGAATGGTAATCAGTCTAAAGTTAGAGGGATCGTTGGAGTTTCCTCCTTTATGAAGGTGAATAACATAGAATTTCTTCCAGATATTAGGAATTGTATTTTCTTGGATGGATCTGTTGATTAGTATAGAGATGGGATATGTCATGGTTTTTGCTGCTAGCTTAAGGAAAATAGGAGGTAAGCTATCAGCTGAAGGGGAGCATGTTTTGAGTTTACTGACAAGGGATCTAATGTAAGTAGTGGGGACAGGTTTTAGACAGAAAGAAGTATCGAGGGAGGATGAGGGGGGAGAAGTAGTGGGGTAGGTACTTGTGTCTCTTATAATTAATGTTTGAATGGAGTCAATGAAAAAGGAGTTAAGAAGTGTAGCAGTGTCTAAAGTAGAGCTATCTGGGGAGGGGTTAGGAGCAGAGGGCTTACCTGGGTGTAGTAGCTTGCTGACAGTATTCCAGAACTTTGGAGGGTGAGAGTGCGGGTTTTCTTTTTTTTTTATCAAGGTTGACTTGTTCTTCAGTTAGGTTACATAGTTTTCTGTAGTATTGAAGACTGGAAGGATATTTGTTTTTTGCTATTTTCTCCAGGTGATATCCCTGCTGTGCACAAGGGTGCGAATATTTTGAGTAAGCCAAGGGGCATAGTTGGATTTAATTCTAATTTTCCTGACTGAGGCCAGGGAGTTTAGAGTGTTATAAGAAACATAAACTCCACGAGGAAAGGAACACCACTCGAAGGACAGAATTTAATTAATACACTTCTGGTACTACAGCCTTTCGCCTTCTAGTGGGAGTTTAGAGTGTTATGAAAGATGCTATAGAATTTTAGGACAGCTTCTTCTAGAGAGACATCATGGAAGAATGACCAGTTAATTCAAGACAGTATATTGCTAAAGGTATCAGGTTTGAAATTTGAAAGTTTTAGACAGTCTTTCTATTGATGAGATTTGGAGAGCAGGGGGGAATGTCTGTGGATACTGGTAGGTAGGTGGTCACTTAGGGAATCAGGGAGGACCCAGTCAAGTATAATGCTAGTATCAGAGTGCTTATTTAGGTAAGTGGAGGTAGTGATTAGTTGGGTGAAGCCATAAAGGTTAATGCTGGCATTTGGGGAGTCAGAGGAAAGAGAGTTCCAATCAATGTTGACATCTCCCAGCATGATAGTTTCATAGGAGATAGTTTGTGAGATCCATGATAGAAAGTGTTCATTCAGAATCTGCTGTAAGTACTCCTTCCATCTGCCTTTGATGTCCTGTAGAAATGTGAGCAGGTTGTTGCTGGCATCCCTAAAAAGAGTAATTGACTATCTTCTTTATCTTTCTGTCTTTGCAACCTAATAGAGTTTCTATGTGCCATCTGCCGAGTTCCCTTCCAGAAGCTAGTAGAGTGCCTATGATGCTTTGTTCTTTGCTATTGCAACTCATGTTTTAGCCTCTTTGTTAGCCAACCAGTATTCTTTCTTAGCATGGTCTGTCTTTCGTGTCTCCTTTTTCCTGCACTCCTTCTTTCTTTTGATGACTTCCTGGACTTCTGCATTCCACTGCCAGCTTTCCTTATGTACCTTAGTCTCATACTTGACCAGATACCAGTTCTGTAGTCCTCGCATGTGCTGTTTTGCAGCACTGCCATTCTTCTTCAGCTCTACCCATTTCCTCTTTTTATTGAAGTGCTAGAGCTCTGAGTAATTCCTTGAACTCTTATGCTTTCACTCCACTCAACTTCCAGGTCTTCAGCCTAGTTCCTATTAACCTTCTCTTATGAAACCTTCTTTAACCACTTCTTGCAGATGATTGTAGTAACCAGTAGTTTACACTGTGAGACGACAGTTTCACCAGGAATTACTTTACAATCACTGATTCTAGACCAATACTATTTCTTTACTAGGAGGAAGTCTACCTCAGTTGCATGTTGGCCACTCTTCTATGTCATCTGGTGACTGTTTCTCTCTCTGTCTGTCTGTCTCTCTCTCTCTGTCTCCCTTGTTGAACCTTGTGTTGTCCACCATTAAGACATTTGCCAGACAGGAGTCTAGAATGGCCTCTCCTTCTTTATTCTCGTTGCCCCACCCATGTGGACCCAGACAAACTTGCTCTGTCTGTCCTGATATATGTATTTAGATCACTCATTATCAAGACCAATGTGTGCTATCTACTAGGTCCTGAAACTGCTAACTGAAAGCACTCTTTTCAGCACTATCTCAATTTTGCCATGGGTCATAGGCTGAGCGTATAAATACTGCCCTATCCTTCCAGTGGAGTCTGATTGCCATAAGTCTGTCATTAATTCTGACAACATCTCTCATTGTCTTCTGAAGCTTCTCCCTCACAACAATCTGCATATCATTTCTATCCTGTCCTCCCCCTGAGTAATAGACTCTGAGTCCCAAGCCAAGTGGCTTTGCTACACTGCCCTTTCATCTTATCTCCTGGATACAAAGGATGTCAACCCACCACCTTATCAACCTGTCATCCACTCCAAGCTTTGTCCTGTCAGTGAACCTACAGTGCAGCAATCCTTAGTTCATGTTTGGCTGGTTGATTGGTTTTACAGTATGTCCAGCTTTTGCTCTACAGAGCTATCCCAGGTAGCCCAAAATGGGCAACTAGACATCGGCCAACCATTAGCTTATTGACCCAGAGCTGCTGGACTTTACGGTGGGTACATACTAGCCAATAGGGGCACATGCACCCCTCCACCATTAACATGGGTCCCTGGAGTAGGACAGAGTAGGCTGGGTCCTCAACCTACTTATCTCCAGCAAATACCCATGCCCATTTTTGGTGACATTAGTCAACATGATCAAATCATCTAGAGCCAATGTTTACATCAGTGAATGGCTAGCCTTGACACATTGTGAAATCTCTAATCTGTGTTTCTTATCCTGAACATACTGTACAGCACAGCTGATGCCCAAAGCAGTTGATCTATATAGCTCTTCCCCTATAGGCACCATATATGGTCTCTGCTGCTGCCTTAAATCTCCATTCTTGGGCAAGTTTGAGATGGAAGCACTCAGCATGTTTTGGAAGATGGGAGGAACCCCACAGGGAAACAGGAAGAACATGCAAACACCATAGAAACATTGACCAGAGGTCAAGATCAAACCTTAAACCTTGTGCATGGAAAGTGAATCCCTTAACCAGTTTGTAAACAGATCTGTTTCTTATTGGGTGAAAACACCTAAACAGAACTGAAGTTGAAGCTGAAGAGTGTTTATCTGCATGAAAAAGTAAGGTGGCAGAGTGAATTAATGGTATAAAAATTGACAGACATAATTCAACAGGTTATAAACCAGTCTTTGCTTAAAAAGTGAGCACTTAAGATATAATAGATGATCATAGTGTTGGGTCCTGTATGTAGAGTAACAGATGACTTTTGCAGTTCCTCTGCATTTCATCAAAAATAAAGCTTCACCTTAATGAATCCACATACAAAACAGTGTCTTTCCTCCAGTGGGTGATACATGCAGGGCCAGTGTTAGCCTTTGTGGGCCCCAGCAAGTGTCATTATAAGTATTGCCCTGTCACTGCCACACCTACTAAGAAACCCTTTAGTTCATGCTGCAACGTTTTAGGGGCAGTAAACAAAGACTGATCTATAGCTACAATGCTCATATTACGACAGACCTATGTACCACACCATGTTGACCAATCTCATAGAAGAATATTAACAGTGACCAGCATTTAGTTGTAATGATGTTACATTCCAACAACCCTATATGCAGGACCATCCTTCAGTGAAATGGAGCCATAGGCAAAGGCCTCCATGGAGACTGCCACTGCCTACAGTTTCAACCCTAGACACACACACCTACACACACACACACACACACACACACACACACACACACACACACACACACACACACACACACACACACACACACACACACACACACACACTCCAGTGATCTCCTTTGTTTTCCACATGTGCCAGGTTCATCCACACCTAGCACATTACATTTTGTATTCCTTTTCTCACATTGTGACTTACTTTTCAGCTTTTTTCCAGAAGTCATGGTTTTCTAGATGCTCTGAAGTGCATTTTAGAGTTTTTTTAAACAATATTTTTTATCTGATGATGGCCTAAATAATAATTATGACTAAGGAAAGAAATAAGGAAATTCAGCATTGTTGTTCAACTTTATTTTTCCTTGTATCCATTTAAGACACTTTATCTGACCAAGACAACATTACACAGTAATAACTGTGTAGGAAATAAATGAAGTAAGCTGGGGTGGCCTCCAGAAGCCATAAGGTTACAGGTACTCTCAGATACATTTTAGAGCATTTTCCCAAACTTTGGATCCAGTAGTGACCTGAACAAAAATCATTAGTAAGTAAAGAAATTCAGTCTTGTATTTTTCTTTTAAGGATCTCCAAAGCTGACAAACTACTAGTTGACAATAAACTAGCAAGACAAATGTTTGTAGAGGATACAGAAATTCTTTCTGGGAATACTGACTACATCCCTACCTCCCCCTAAAATATATCTATCCAAAGCTGCCTATAATCATGTATTTCAAGTGACTGTTGTCATACATATACAAAGCATGCCTCCTCTGGCCTATTCCTAAAAGGAATCCACTTGTATGCATGCCAAATGTGTGACTGTTTCGGAAGTGAAAATAAATAAATACTGCAGGTACATATTTTGAGTAGTGGCTCCAAGGCAATACACTGCTCCTACACAAGCTGTAGTGATTTTCTTTTGCAAACCTCAGAGGTATGTGTGAGAAGTAAAAGACATAAGGCATAACAACGTACCCAGCTCTCTAGTCATAGGTGACTCTATAGTCAGGCACACTGATGTTCCACTCACCAGGCTAAACAAGGAGAATGTTACTGTCAGCTACTTGTCGGGTGCCAGGATTCTCCACATAATGCATGCACTCAGGTCACTCCACAACAAGTACAGATATGACTCTGTCATTGTCCATGTTGGTGTGAATGACCTGAGATGTACCTCCCTGGACTACATGAAAAGGGACATGGAGGAGCTGTCCGATCTTGTAGCCCAGGCAGGTATGACCCTAGCTCTGAGTAGCATCCTGCCATCACCCAGAATGATACCACAGTACGAGGACAAAATGATTGACTTCAACAATTGGCTAAGCTTCTGGTGTCATTCTAAGGGGATCCAGTATCTGTCTGCCTGGGATGACATGATCGACAAACCACAATGCTTTGCCAGAGATGGCCTGCACCTGTCGCCCCTGAGATTCTGGATACTGGCTGAGGCTCTAGCCACCCTACAGTGCCTTTTTTAGGCAAGGTTCAAATGGCAAATTCACCACCATAACAGGTACAAGCAAGCAGAATCTGAAGGTATTGCTACTCAATGCTAGAAGTCTAAATCTCAAAATGCACTCACTTGAGGCACTCCTTAAAATGGAGAACATCGACATCTGTGCAGTGACAGAGACCTGGTTCAAGGCTCCAGAGAGTACCCCTGCATTACCAGGCTATAATTCATACCACACCTTTTGGCCACCTAACCTGGGCCGAAACACTAAAGGTAGAGGCGTGTCCATATTCATTAAGGATATCCACACCTCCAGGCTAGTTGCTCAGCATAATGCATCCAAGATTATCCAAGTGCAACTAACTCTGGGAAAGACCGCAATCCAAAATGTAGCTTGCTACAGATCCCACACCATGCCCCAGGATTCCCACTCCTCATTTCTTGATACACTGGAAAATATTAGGGTACAACCTAACACCTTAATAATGGGTGATTTTAACTACCCCACCATTAACTGGGAAAACTACTCATGTACCACCTCTTGTGCTCAACATTTTCTGGAATTCATAAATTCCAATGCCTTGGATCAACTTATCCACACCCCCACCAGGGGCAGCAATATCCTAGACCTAGTTATTACCAACATGGGCAAACAGTGCTCCACACCAGAGGTCAATTCCTTGTTGGTCAGATCTGACCACAAGCTTATCATGCTAGACCTCCACATCCCTCCCCCATCCCCCATTAGGGAAACCACCATATAAAATTTCTCCAAAGCCAACTTCACACTTCTTAAGACAGAAGTGGCAAACTTCACGACACCCATGCTGATGGACAATAGAGGTATGACTACTGAATCCTACACAAATGCACTTTATAAGCACTTAAACAAGTGCATGGATCATGCAATCCCTAACAGAACCAAAATGCTATCCTCCAAAAAAAGGAAGCCAATCTGGTGGTCCCCTGCCATAAACAAACTCTATAACAGAAGAAAGAAACTGTTGCAAAAAAAAGTAAAATCCCATGATTGGAGAAACTCCCCGGTCAGCCTCAGTAAGAAGCTGAGATCCCTCATAAAATCCTCCAAAGCTAGTTACGAAAACAAAATCACCACTGACTGTAAAGACAACCACAAAGCATTCTATAGCTATGTCAAGAATCTCAATGGCAACACTCAGATCTGCTCTGAGTTACAGTGCAATGGCACTAAACATACAGAACCAACTGATATTGCCAGCATCCTGGCAGTTCAGTGCTAACTTTACCCCCCTCTCATCCCATAAAGGGCCCATCTCTATACCGGAAGAATGCGAAGTTCCTGTAATCATGGCCGCACAGGTAAAAAACACACTCTCCAAAGCCAAGTACACAGCATCCATGGGACCTGCCAACATCCCAGGCTGCATTCTACATGAACTACAGAATGAACTGGCACCCCACCTAAGTACCATGTTCAATCATAGCCTCACCTCAGGCTATGTGCCCACTGAATGGTGCACAGCGACGGTTTTCCCACTTCATGAAGGGGGAGCCATCACAGACCCCGGAAACTACTGCCAAATTAGCCTGACGAGCCTGGTCTGCAAGGCTATGGAACGTATCATCATGGAACTTATAAACAATGACATTGTCCAAACTCAGGACCCCACCCAGTTCGGATTTGTAAAAGGCAGATCATGTCTCCTAAACCTGATAGACTTCTTTGAAGCAGTCACCAAAGCTGTAGATGAGGGTAAGGTGGTTCACACAGCCTATCTAGATCTCGACAAGGCTTTCAACACCATCCCCCACTCTGGAATTAAAGATAAACTCACTAAACTAGGTATAAATCCCTATGTCACAAGATGGGTTGCCAACTGGCTCACTGACAGAACCCACACTGTGAAAGTAGCAGACTCCAAATCCAACTTCAGACCAGTGACAAGTGGAGTACCACAGGGTTCAGTCCTGAGTCCTCTCCTGTTTGGTATCTACTTCTCTGAAGTACAGGTTAACACAGAAGGTCTTTGGCTAATGAAGTTTGCAGATGACTGCAAACTAGGAGTCATAATCAAAACTCCAAAAGATGTGGACATCCTACAAAAGGGCCTCGCTGAGACAGATGCCTGGTGTCAAAGCCATGGCCTGAAACTCAATGCCAAAAAGTGTATTGTCATCCCTTTTGGTAAAAACTCTGTACCCATGAACTATCACATAGACGGTAGTCTACTTAACACCGAAAGTGTGATAAGAGACCTTGGAACACAGGTGGACAGTAGTCTCTCCTTTGATAATCACATCGCCACAGTAGTCAGGAAATCCTTCTACGTGGCACACCTCATAAAAGGTTTCTCATCCAGGAAAAAAGAGGTCATTGTTCCCCTCTACTCGTCGCTCATTAGACCCATTATAGAGTACAATATCCCTTTTGGTATGTACCTCACAAGACATCTACAACAACTGGAAAGGCCACAGAAATACCTCGCAAAGAGGATTACCGGCCTCAAACAGATGTCCTATGCAGCCCATCTAAAAAAACTGCAGCTTTACTTTGTTGCATATCGCTTACTCAGAGGCGATCTCTGCCTAACATACAAAGCTATGTCAAACCCAGAGCTGTTGGACATGCTACACCTAAAGAAATCCCAATCTCTCCTGAGCTACACACTCTAGGGACCTTAACCTTGTCACCACAATAAACAGAACATGCTGGAGGGATAGATTCCTGTCCCAGAGACTTCCCATACTCTGGAACAGACTACCTATCTATGTCAAACAGAGCTCCTCATTAGCACTCTTCAAGAAAAAATCTGGATGATTAGATGGGAGATAGGAAATTCACCCTGGGGATCACTTCTGTGGCTCTGCTCGACAGTGGCACAGGAAAATAATTTTCTTGGGTGTTGAAAGCCAGGGTACCGTTTGGCTAGGCTTATATAGGCCCTAGGGCCAATATCCTAGTACCTACCTATGAACCCATGAACACAATGACCAAACAGTCAAAAGCCCTGACACAAGCAATAACAACCTCCTATGCACACATCTAAAGTTTAATTATGAGCAAAATTAAAGAAATAATGGCCACATCATTCCCAGTCCCCCAAATAAGTGACAGCAACCTTCCAAGCAGTGTCAGTCTTAGAATAGATGGGGGAGGAGGGCAGAGGCCAACACTAAGTCTGTGTCAAAATCCATTTATACAAGCTGGGGTGTTAATGCCACCAGACCTCTAGAAGCTCTGTGGGTCTGAATGTTCTGTGATATATTTTATGCCTTATTTTTAAAAGATAATTATTTGTTAAATGCATTTTTACTGCTACATAGGCATTATTGTGGGTGTCCACATATAAAAATATGTGATATTTTTTTACATGTGCACACATGTATATACACACACACACACACACACACACACACACACACACACACACACACACACACACACACACACACAATTACACTGTCCCTGACAAGCCAGGTCTATCACAAGATGCACAGGAATACACATACAGGCTGTATGTTCACCTTCAAAGAAACTTAAGGAATGAAAATTCACCTACATCATATCTTTGGGGTGCTGGTGGAAACTAAATTACATAAATTAACCCATACAGTGACAATGAGGGCATGCTGACTTTACAAAGAGTAAGTCACAGCCAAGAAATCAAACAGAGCAAAGCACAGTGAAATGGCAACATACCATCTCACATCTTTTGAAATTTCACTTAGCAACTATCTTATCTCCTCACAAAAACACACTTCTTCTACTCTCTTTTTTACTTCTTACCTAATATTAATTTTCCACTAGCTATCTCTCTATACAAATTCCACAGGTTATCCTACCACCACCCCCCCTACTATCTAACTGAAACCTGGCTAAACCCAGGCACAAAGACTCAGGATTTATACCCACCCCAATAACATACTATACACAGGACCGCTTAAAACGTAAGGTGTGGTGGAGTGGCAATACTATTCAAAACAAAACCGAACATCTCCACCACACCCAACATACCATGCAAAAAAAAAAAATAGAAGCTTTTCATTTAAACTCCACTTAACAACAAAAAAAAAAATTAATTTATTTCTTTGTATCTTCCCCAGGTAAAAACACATTCCAAAATTTAGATTTATTTCTATTTCACTCACCCCACCTACCCCCACCAATTCTCTCATATTAACCTACATGGTTTCTCAAAAACTATTACCTCAACTACAAGAGTCAATAGCCCTGCCTAACCTACATCACTAGACAAAATCAGAATATGTTAACCTCCCCAAATACAAGACTAATTCGATCTGTCACTTCCCCTGGAGGAAGCAGTACTATTCTTTAATACTACATTCCTATCAATGCTTGATAAACATGCTCCAGAACGCTCTATTTAGGTAAGACCAAATCAGTAAACAGACTTCTTTCCCCAGGAACTGCTAAACTCCTTCCCTCTCAAAATTCAGACACCCACCTCCTCCCTGCTGCTAATGCTCAACTTTTTTTCTTTTCTGAAACTATTCAATCTACTAACAAAACTAGCTCCTTTTCAACTTCTCTCAAAACCGACTATCCTAGAAGGAACCATCCTCGATATCTGAAGTCCTTGACCTTTCAAACTATAGACCTATTGCCCTTATCTTCTGATAAACTAGCCACTGACTGGTTTAAATCTTATCTAACAACAGACAACAAGCAGTACATGGGAAAACCATATCTCATCACTCCTCCTGCTTCCTTCGGAGTTCCCGGCCAGGGCTCTGGGTCCACTTCACTTCTCCCTCTTCCTCTTTGTTAGGCTGCTATGATGATTCTACCCTTATCTCTCAGCACCCTCTCCTCAACTGAACTGAGCTCAGTGACCAAAAACACTACAACACAAGAGTAGGTTTTCTTTTCGGTTTCTCTTTCCTACTAAATGCCAAAAACTACTCCTCCTCTTTCTTTTCACCCCGATCCTCCCCCCCATTACTTTACCATCTCTCTTTAAATAATGGCACCTCTCAATCCACCCCAACTACTAAACTATTAGGAATAATAACCAACAACAAATCTCTCCCTTTCAGTCAGCATTAACAACACACCATCAAGATTGTAAAAAGAAAATTGGATCCCTCGATCAAACCCATTGTATTAACCTAAAACAACTCGGGTGGGCTCGGAATTTCAAACTACTAAAAAATCTCAACCTCAACTCAGCCCCAACAACACCTATACCACCCTGCCAACACTCTCCCCCTCTCTTCAACTTCTAACCCCCCCACAGCAATTCCTCTCTCTACTCTAAGCAACTCCAAAATCAATAAAGGTAAACAATGCAGCAGGTGCTTCCCTTTTCACTCAACACTATAGGTAAAAACTTCTTCTACTCTACTTGAACTTGACTGAACTTGAATCCAATCAATGCCACAATTAAACTAAAATTTTAATCAGTTTTAAAAAATCATGTCATTGTCATGCATCTTTTTGTTCCCCCAGTACTCCAGACTAACCTTTCTTACTTCTTTTCTTATACTACTCATCTCTGTCTCATTTACTCATTCTAAGGACCTTAAGTATATAATAAGCAACTGTATAATGTAAGTAAAATGAATGACATATTGTAAGTTTGTTTCTTTGTGTTATTTGTGTTCTCTGTGTGTTCTTGTGATTGTATTTGATGCTGTTCCTTAACAGTTTTTTGTTTTTATGTAATGTTTTTTTTTAAGCACATGTATCCAGCCAGACTAGCCCGGTCAACAAATGTAAAATAAAAAATAAATAAATAAAATAAATATGCTACTCAATGTGTCACTATGGTAATGAGTTTATTTCACAAACATCCTGCTCCTGATAAACCACTGAAAGGTAGCCACCTATCATGTGTGAGGCCTATGTTTGTGATGGCAAAGTGAAATAAATGATTGATTGCTTATTACTCTTAAACACACTACACCCCTCCCCCCAACACACATAAGCATAATGGCAATGTTGATGATGTTTAGGATAGAAATTAAAATAAATTATGGTCAGCTTGTTACATTCACAATGCAACTCTCCCCTACCAATGCACACACAAAATATAAGCTATAGTAATTTATTTTTATTTTTTATTTATTTTACATTTGTTGACCGGGATAGTCCGACTGGATGCATGTCCATTTTCAGCGGAGGCCCGGGGAGAAAAGCTCCAAGGGTAAGCAGATACAGCATTACATAATACCAGCATTACATATTACAAACAGATTATTTACAGAGATTACATAAGTAAGCAAGTTAAACAAGTTCCACAGGTTAAAGTTAGTCCTGAGCACAAGTCAGGATTAAATTAAATTACACAGTAAACTGGTTAACAGATTTTTACACATTCGAGTTAGCCAGGCTTGATACATTGACATAGCTAGTTAAGTTATAGTAAGTTATAGTAATACTAGTTTTATGCTGACTTCAGAAAATAGTAATACATTTTGTGACACTACAACTGCCAATCAAGATCAGTGACTTATTTAGCAGTCATCAAACAACAGTAGTAGCAAGTCACATTTATTTACCTCATTGAGGAGTAATGCATACCTATCATTGTCCCTGATTTCACCTTGATTTTTTGTTGTTTACTTCATAAAAATTTTGATTTGCCTGTAACAGAAAATACACCCCTGTGATCACTTCATTGGCTCTGCTTGACAGAGGCTCAGTTAATTAATCAATGGGGCGGCGAAAGCCGACATACTCTGGCTAGGCTTATAAATGCCCTTGGGCAGATAGCCTAGTACCTACCTATGAACCTATGGGTCCTAATCATTCAGGATTGCAGACAGACAGACATACAAACAGACAGACAGTAATACCATATAGAGTTTCGTACTTCTTATTGTGCAGAAAATTCATGCTGATGCAAAAAAATGTTATTCTATTAAAGGACCACTACAGGCAAATTATGAAAAAAAAAACATTTTTTTATCCTGCCATGAATTAAAATTGTGCTCAGTGTAGTCCCTAGCGATTTCATCATTGCTTGATTGAGACATATGCATTTCCCAGTGTTTGTCAATACTATGTTTGAGTGCATTCAGGGCTGGTGTTAGCATTTTGGGGGCCCCCAGTAAATGTTAAGTTCGGGGCCCTCCTAGGCACTTCTATCAGGGTATAACCCTGTCACTGTCTGCCACCCCTCTGAAACAGACTTTTAGTTCATGCTGCAAAACTTTAGGAGTACTGTGTACAGAATGACCTGTAGCTATAATGCTCTTACAATGCAACAGGTCTATGTACCACACTGTGTTCACCCATCTCACAGAGAGACATTCACAGTTACTGGTACTTTAGTTACAACAATGATACATTATAGCAAGTCTATGTATGGGTGTGGACTTAGGTGAAATGCTGTCTATATGCTCTAAAGTGTATTTTATTTTTTTTCATTTTACATAATCTTTTCATTCAATGATGGCTTGAACAGAAATTATGATTAAGGAAAGAAATTTATTGTTGCTGTTCAACGTTAGTTTTCCTTGCATCCTTTCAACTCACCTGTCCTGACCAAGACAGCACAGTAATAAGCATTTAGGAAATAAGTTCATAGGTTCAAGTGCTAGGCTATCGGCCCTGGGGCCTATACAAGCCTAACCAAATGAGTTCCTTGGCTTTCGCCACCCAAGAAAATTATTTTCCTGTGCCTCTGTCGAGCAGAGCCACACCAGTTAAGCCAAGGTCCAAGAAGCCACAGTATTATAGGTGTTCTGGGATGCATTTTTAGAGCATTTTTCCAATCTTTTAATTCAATGGTGTCCTAAACAAAAACCATGAGTAAGAAAAGAACTTCAGTCTTTTATTTATTTCATGGAAGACATAAGTGGCCAAGGCTTAATATTCAAAGATGACAAAATAGCAGCTCACAACAAACTAACCAGCCATTTGTTGTCTGGATACGTAGGTCCAATCTGGGAATACGGTCTGCCTCCCTAACCCCAACCCAAAAAACAGTCACTGCATATGCATCCCTGTGGGGTTAGACTGGGATGAAAGCAGAGGTTCAAACTGCCACAGTCATGTGTTTCAAGTGAATGCCGGTATACAAATATATATAGCATGCCTCCTCACTCCTCAACCTTACCAATCAAAGGCAGCTACCTGTATACATGCCTGATGTGAAATTGAAAAAATAAGGATTACAGTAATGTATTCTACTTTGTTTCTCCTAGACTGTACACTGCCCCTACTATAGTAACCTTCTTTGCACACCTCTGAGGTCTGTGAGAAAAGTAATAGAAACAATGACCACACTGTCCTCAGCCCAAACAAAAACTGTAATGACCTCATGTGCAAACCTCTATGGTTTTACTGTAATGAAAAGTAAAGACGTAACCACAACCCCCCCCCCCCACTCCCCCATAACCTAGAGCAGCTTTCTGTACACACATCTGAACAGGGCTGGTTTTAGAATGGGTGAAGTTGGGAGCACAGGCCATTATCAGCTTTATCCTAACAGGGTCAGCCCTGTTCAGGTTAAAGACTGTAGTCTGAAAATTAATACATTTTTTCTCATATTTCTCCAACCAACAACAGCTTTTGTGGGGCCCTCACACAGTCAAGATGATTAAGGGAGCCCACTGTATCAATTTATACAGTCTATATAGGGGAGGCCACCAGATTCCTTGAAGATTGAAGTGTCTGAATCTTCTGTGATATATTTTATGGATTACTTTTGAAATATAATTACTTGTTTGCTACATCGTTCACTGATACCCAGAAGAGTGATGTATGAGTCCTGGCATTATTAGGTGTATGCAGAGATAACAATCAGTAATACGTTTTACAAACACAAACAAAAGCCATAGCTATACTAGTTTTGTACTTATTTCAGCAAATAGCAATACATTGTGCAACACTTGTACTGTCACACCAGATCAGTGAATGCTGTTTAGCAGTTGTCAAACAGCAGCAGGGTAAGTCACTTTTATTTACCTTGGTGAGGAGTAATGCATACCTGTCATTGTCTCTGATTACACAGACCTTCCTTGATTTTGCTTATAATTTTGATCTGTCCTTCATAAAAAGTTTGATTTGCTAATAAATCATTCAGGGATACAGACAGTCAGTAATTCCAGGTATCAGAGGTTTATACTTCTTATTGTTCAAAAAAATGCATGTTGATGCAAAAGGTGTTATTCTATTAACTTTTTAAAGTGAATTAGAATAATATTTACAACATATTCCTGATTTTGAGCCTTTGTTTTGCTATTATATTTGGTATTATGTTGAATTCTTCTACAAAATAGTTGTGAGTTGTATGTAGTATCTGATGTTCTACCAATATGTATAAAACTCCCTGAAAAAAATACATCCCTGAGGATCAGAAGCATCAGCTGTTCTTAAAATACAAGGTTTGCATTCAAATCAGTCACTCCGGCCTGCTGACCTCTCTACTACTTACCTTGCTTATGTTCATTACCAGCTTTATCCTAACAGGGTCATAGCAGAACCCTGTTCAGGTTAAAGAGCATAATCAGGTAATTAATACATTTTTCCTCATTATTCCTGTCCATCAGCTGTTTTTGTGGGGCCCTCACACAGTCGGGGATGATTAAGGGGCCCCCTTGTGGCCACAGGTATTGCAGGTATTTAAACCTACCTATGTTGTTGGTTTTAGTGGAGAGAACATCCACCAATCAGGGTTTAACTAAGCCAGAGGCACTATGGCAGTGGTAAAATATTTAACGGGATTGTGAAGCCTGTTACTTGATAAAACACCATTACAATAACCAGGGATATCTTTGAATTTTAAAGGAGATGTAAATAATTTAGAGTTATTACCTACCTGATTTATTAAGTATACACAATTGCTGTACTAGCTTTTGTTAGTTTGACAGACATGTTACAAGATATCAAGACAAATAACTTGCTGTATTTGGGAGCCCCCCCCAGGAACAGGTGGCCCCCAGCGACCACAGGGTTTGCTGGTGCCTAAAGCCGGCTATGTGTGCATTGTTTGGAGTATGGTATCACTGCTACAGCTGCTGGTATTCTTTCAATACAAGTATCTGATTTGGAAGCTTTCTCCAGGAGTCTGTTGCTGAGAGTATGAGAGATGTGCAAGAATACAACTGAGACAAACTACATAAAGCAATAATAACAGAAAGTACTGTGTCACATCAGAGGCTTGGGAGATCATTGTTAAGAAACAGAAAACTGTTATAAAACTTAGCATTAAATACCATACGTTCAGGTTATGCTATTAGAGGATAACTGTGCAAAGATAACCATGTGAGCAGCCAGAATGCATTACAAATTGAATATTTTACTGTGCACATTTTAAGAAATGGATAGATTGGCCTAAACTCTGGATTGATGTGTGTGCTTTGTTTTTATTTATTTATTTTTTTATAAATAATTCCTGGGAAATGCTATTCAGAAATGAAGAGACATATGAGGGAACAGTTTTAGTGGCACACCAGGCTGTGATTTGTTTGATGTCTATTGTCATGCAAAGTTGACTAAATAGTTGAATCTAGCCAAGCTGTAAATGTGAGACTCTAGCCCACTGAAGGAGGACAGATGGGAGGAGTAACTTGGCCAGGAATTAAAAGTTGCAAAACTGCTCCTTGTGAAGTCTCTTTTATCTCAGTAATTTGTTGGCACTTTTGCAAGCTTCAATTCCTGGCTGTCTATTGTCCTTCAGTGGGCTAGAGTCTCACATTTACAGCCAATCCTTAAGATTCTTCATCCTATGTGTTATTGTTACCCTCCTGGTTTATTATGTACACAAGACAGCTGCAGAAGATTTTGTTGGTTTGAAAACATGCCACAAAATATCGAAATAAATTGATTTTCTGTGATTTGGGGCCCCCTAGAATCAGACCCCACACTGCATGGTTTTCTAGTCTCTAAAACTGGCTATGGGTAAAGGATGTGCTTTTTTAAATTAATTTAGCATGTACTGTACCCCAGTCTCTATGGGGAATGTATTCTACTGTTTGAAGTGCTAGATCTTTTTTTTTTTTTTTGTATCCAGGAAATTACTACCATCAGGGATCATATTAATTTAAGTGAAATAAACACCTGTAAGAATCTTTTCTGACTGATTACTTGCCTCTATAAACATCATTTAAGGATTTTCAAGCAAGCAGATGGGGATACCATATTAGCTGACTAAGCCCCATTCAGAATGAGGTGTGACTGCATGTCCAGCATGTGGTGTTAACATTAACTGGGCCAAGCAGTGGTCTTTTCCAAAGGCTATAGCCAGGTATATTCATTGTACTCAGTGGAATACTTTTTTCTGAGTATATTTCAGAAATACATTAGTTGAAAGAGTCCACAACATCAAGAAATGTCTAAAATGATAACTGTACATAAAATATACATAACAACTCACCAAAACCTAATCACTGTCTGCAAACCCAGTCGTCCTGCTGGTCAGCTTCTGTTATCCTATTCCTTAGCTAAAAAATGGAATTCTCTTCTTCCTCACTAAGGACTTGTGAAGACATTGAAAACTTTAAAACTCAGCTACATTCCTACCTTTCCTCTAATTGGAAATGCAACTGCACTCTCCCCACCTAGCCTACTAATCAATCCACCCCCTTATTTATTTATTTTATTATTTTATTGCAGTTGGTTTACCAGGATAGTCCATTAAAATATAAAAGTTTGTTACAAATTGATAGTAACAGCCCTTGTATGCTATATAGAATCAACAAACACAAACATAGAAGAAGATTAATAAGCAAACATGGAAGATGGCATGTAGTAGAGAACTTAAACTTAAACTCATGACTAACTCTGAGTACAAGCTAACCTAACCTAAATGTACATATTGTAAATAACATAAATGTACATATTGTAAATAACATAAATGTACATATTGTAAATAACCCATCCCACCTTTTTTCTCTCTTTTCCAACTGTCTTTACTCTCCCTCTCAATTAAGTTATCACTGCCATCCTAAATATTTAGATACTATGTAACCAAAGAATTTATTCCTGTTCTCTAACATGAAATGAAATTGTAATTGTGTCTTCTTTACTGTGATTGTATCTGTAACTAAACTATGTAATGCAGAGCTTTTCTCCCCGGGCCTCCACTGAAAACAGGCTCCCTGAGCCCAGTGGACCTCCCCAGTCATCAAACTGGAAATAAATAAATAAAATAAATAAATAAACAAGCAAAGATATGTGAATATTCATTTAAAAATGGGCTTTGCAAATTGTTTAAGACTATGGGGACAGTATTTGGAGAGCTGTGTACATACATTTTTTTAAATATTAGGTAAGGTGTAACAGTATGAGGTTTAAGTATAAAAAGTAGTTTCTGGTTACACTTCTGATTTCTCATATACTTTTCTTTTGTTTACTTCTTGGTACGTCCCTCTGCTTGGCAGACTATGTAATACATGTAGGCACTGTTATCACTTCTGTTCTTACCTATGGTCAAAGGTTCTAAGTTTGTTTTTGCCTTACTCCGATATATATCAATTGTATTATATCAACTGTTTTTTATTTTATTTTATTTTTTATTTATTTTTTGCAATAGTCCTGTACATACCAAATGTACCAAATGTAAATTCCAATAGTTTATATTCAAACAATTATTTCACATATTGCTTGCAATTTTTCACAGGTATGGTTTCTATACTTTTATTTTCTGTCTGTACTTGAGTACATTTGTTGTGCTTTACTGCTCTTTCTCTTGAGCCTAGGTCATGGCTGAAAATGGTCAACAGACAAGCCCCCTTATCCGATGAAAAAATAGCAATAAATAAAAAGATACACAGACAGACAGACAAATAAATAGATAAACAAACAAGTTCCATATTTCTGCAGCTGTACCTCTGTTGTGCATAGCTTCACTGTATGATTACTCTTAACACCTAATTATATGTCTTTAAATTTGATGTGATTAAAATGGAAACATTAAAGCTATGACTGCTTAACATTCTTCATTACCTTAATGGTGCAACAGTATGCTGTGAATCCTTTAGCTCAAATGTTCTATACGCCTCTCTCCAATTCAAGTTTTATATGTGGATAGAAGCAATAAACTGCCCTCTAACTAAAATTGCAGTTTAAAAAGGAGCACATTTATTCTTTTACTGAATAAGGTATGTAACAGCTTATACTTACATATGTTATGCTACTGTTGTTTGTATTGTTGTGCCATGTTTAGATGGTACAAAAATACAGGCATACAAAAAGTTATATGAGGGTTATGTTTTCCATAGACCTAAACCTTATTTGTGTCTCTAACAGAACTTGCTGGAGAGACAGATTTGTATCCCAAAGGCTACCCTCGTCTATGGATTAAATTTTCCATCTTCGTAAAACAAAGCCCATTCCTCACTCTCTTTAAAAAGAATTTGGCTAAATTAATGGGGAACCGTAAATTCATTCCCAGGATATGGCCCATGTCCATTATGGACAGAAGCTGTCTGCAAAATGATTGAGGGCTGCTACACAAATAGACCCAGTACCCCGATACTACCCCATCCCATATCTGGGGAATTAAGGTATAATATTGGCATATCCTGAATATTATTGGCTAGGCATGTAAAGACTCTTATGCCATTAATTTAGTAATCACCTATGAACCTATGATGAAAACAGAATCAGAAAATTAGATGTACCCTAAGCTTCCTCTCTGCTATCTAAATTTAACTTATATGTATAATTAATTAATACACAAATAAATAAATGCAAACTTTTTTATCACCAGTGACAGCTACCTGTGCCTGCATTTGCTATATACAGTGCTACTGTCACTTGCTTTGTTGTGCTATACTCACTGTTTTAAATTTCTCCATATTTTTTGGGTTTCTAATACCATGATGGGAATGGACCCCATTCCTGAGTCAAAGTATGATTAAAGTTCATGAAATTAGTATTGTTTCAATCTTTGGTGTCAGCCAGAAATGCTCTTCGCAGCCCCCTCAATGTGCTCAGTAATGACTCCTTCTGCAATTCATACAGAATTACATATATCGGTAACGTATCTAAATATGATTGTAACGTATCTAAATATGATTGTTTATTCTTTTTTCATCGCGGTGGTGGTGCTGCGGTAGCGTTGTCGCCTCACAGTAAGACACTGTCTGGTTTGATTCCCAGCTAGAGCGTCTTCTGCGTGGAGACATGCGTGAATGGGTGTACCTTCATTGAAGGTTGTGCATCAGGGCTGGCAACTTGGCACGTAAAAATCAACTGCCGATCATTAGCGGACCGGAGTTCCGCTGTGGCAACCCCTAACCGGGAAAAGCCGAAAGACACATACATTCTTTTTCATAAGACCCGTTGCTTCTACTACTATTGGAACTGTCTGGGTATCTTTCTTACACATTGCTCTCATTTCTGCCAGCAAATCCTGGTATTTTATGACTTTGTGTATCAATGTACACAAGACACTGTAGTCATTGGGTGTAGCAATTTCAATGATCAATCCTACTTTTGTCTTCTTTTCGTGGACCACTGTATCTGGTTTCCTCACCTCGATCTTTTGAACTGTTGGTAATGAATAATCACATGTGATGTAGACTTCATAATTTTCTGTGATGCGTTGTGGCTCACGTTTCCAGTGTTTTTCAGCTATTTTGATACTATAATGTTTGGACAATCTCCAGTACAACACTCTTGCCACATTATTATGTCTTTCAGTATACAGTCCTTCTGCCATTAGTATGTCACAGCCAGCAACAAGGTGTGCAACTGTTTCCAGTTCTGTTTTACAAAACCTACATTTGTTTGTTTCTCCCACATGTTAAATGGACTTTGTAAACCAATGTGTATGTAGTCCACTATCTTGGGCTGCCAGTATTAACCTTTCATCTTTTGGTTTAAATTTGCCTCTCCTTAACCATTCCTGCATTCGATCCTGATCAACATGAGGTTGGTCCAGGAGTTTTCTATACTTGCAACTATATTTATGCATTTTCCACATTTCTTGCCTTCTCATCTGATCCTTCATCTTATATTCTATCTTGGTGTACACCGATTTTTATAAATCATTTGATGAGTATGAAGCATCCTTCTTGTTTTCCTGTCTAATCCATCCAAAACCTTTTGGGGCCAGTCGATCACTCCAAAACTGTAAGTTGGGACAGGAAGAGCAAATTGGTTTATAGCTTGAACTTTGTTTCTAGATGACAACACTATTTTCAGGATTAATTTAAGTCTTCTAAAATATTCCTTACCAAGTTTTATTTGCATTTCTTCATATTTTATTGTTGATCCTTCATCAGTTCCCAAATATGTATACACTCCCTCTTGCTCAAGTTCTTTTATATCACATTCTTGTCTCAAACTGGTGTTTTCTTGGTGCTGCAGCTTTCCTGCTCTAAGGGTTGCTTTTGCACATTTAGGAAGACCAAATGACATTCTTACATCATCTGAAAGTTTTGACTGCTTGCAATTGTGCTTTCAGTTCCTCATTCAATGAACTATTCAGTTTTAAATCATCGACAAAGAGAAAGTGAAAAGTCTTTACACTTTGTTGCTTTCTGGGAGCCAAATTATAGTCATGACCTAATCTGTTAAGCAGACAGCTTAATGCGTTAAGGGCAAGGCAAAAGAGCAATGGTGACAGAGAGTCACCCTGGAAAATCCCCCTTTGGAGTTTTATCCCTGAAATAATAACTTGTCCTTAATCATTGTTTAATTGCAAAATTGTTTGTCACTGTTTCATGGTTGTTGTGATGTTTATCAGTCTAGGTTGTATCTTATACATTTTTAAGCACTCTTTTATCTATAAATGTGGGATACTGCAAATATTTTTTTGTAGTCTAGCCATGCCATACGTAGATACTTCCTCTTTTTACAGTTCTCCAATATGACTTTATTTAACAACAAATGATCCTTTGTTCGATATGACTTTATTTATTGGCCTTTTGTTCTATTGCCATAATTGAGTTTTCTTCTCAATGACTATAAACTCTGTCGGCATCAATTCCATTGTATAGTTTCTATGTCACTGGAAGACAAGTTATTGATGTATAGTTTTTAGGGTAGCTTGCAGGTTCACTCTTAAGCAGGAGCATTGCTTTTCCTGTTGTTAGCCAGGCTGGTGTCTATTCAGGGTGGGCATTCTTACTCATGGCTAAATCTTCATGCAAAGATGTTAATACGTTCAGACAGAAATTAGGTATTGCATCTGGGCCTAGAGTTTTCCAATTAGAGGTTTTTCTTAACTTTTTTCAATCTCTCCGGCCATTACTTCTTCCTATTTCATATTCTGTACATTTGAACTTCTTATTCTTTCTTTTACTTACTCTGCGGTGGTGGTGCTGCGGTAGTGTTGTCACCTCACAATAAGACGCTGTCCAGTTTGATTCTCAGCTAGAGCGTCTTCTGCGTGGAGACTAGCGTGAATGGGCGTACCTTCGTTGAAGGTTGTATGTCAGGGCTGGTAACTCAGCACGTAAAAAAAATCAACTACCAATCATTAGTGGACTGGAGTTCCACTGTGGCGACCCCTAACCAGGAAAAGCCGAAAGACACAACAACAACATTCTTTCTTTTACTTCTTCTATCCATTTAGCATCTTTGTTATGTTCCACAGGATCTTCATAAATATTTCTCCAAAATGTACCTATTTCTTCTTTTTTGGTGGTCTTTCAATTCCTTTTACCTTATTTCCCAATTGCTTATTTTGTACTTTTCCTTTATATTTATCTGTGTATCTTTTAAGTTTTTCTGCCTGTGCTGAGATTTTTATTATTTGAGATACTGCGTGATAAATCCTGATCCTTTATAATACTGTACATTGCTTTTATCACATCTATCTTTCTGAGTATTTTTGTTGATCTGTTCCCACTTCTATACTCTTGTAACAGTGACACTTTATGCCTTAATTGCTTTATAGTTTTATCTATTCGATAATTCCATGATGGCATTCGATTTCTCCCCGTCCTTTCCCTTACTACCCTGTGTTCTTGTGGTAGGACTTAATCTGTTATTAATTTGGCTGCACAGTAATGCATCCTATTTACTTCTGTTATATCGCATGAATCTCTGTGGACAGTCCTAATTAATGTGTTCATTTGTTTTATCAGACTTCTAACTTTTTGGGTTTTATTGACTTTCTGCAGTCTATTTCTTTCATTGACCTTAATATGTCTATCCATCTGTATTAAATCAAGCAACTCTTCTCTTAGATCGTTTTCTTCTAAACTGAGGGCACATTCTTTGTTCATCATTTCCTGCAGGCATTCTATAGAAAGTTCCAGAACTTCTTCCTGTGCTACGTTCTCTTCAGTTTCACCCTGTGTCATCTGTTGCTCTTTCATATGGGAACTCACTGGCCTATCACTCCACGACATTGACTGTGTCAGAGTTGCCACAGTTTCCTGTTCTTTCCTTTGCTATATAGCTCCAACTGAACCTTTGTACTGGTTTTCTGTGGGAAGCTCCAAAGTATCTTCATAAGTCAACTGATAGATGCTTCCTGCTCCACCGGTTTCTCCTTAATTTGGGTGTCCATTGCTCTATCCTGTTGTGTTGTTATCCGAGTTAAATTTTCTACACTAAATCTTTCACTTTGCAGGTACTCCATAACCTCAGTTTCTATTTCTTTAAGCTCTCCATTATTAATCCTCTTTTCTACTTTTCCTATTTGTTTTCTTAGGTTCATAGGTTCATAGGTAGGTACTAGATTATTGGCCCTAGGGCCTATATAAGCCTAGCCAAAAAGGTACCCTGGCTTTCTCCACCCAAGAAAAGTATTTTCCTGTGCTCCTGTCGCGCAGAGCCATAGAAGTGATCCCCGGGGTGAATTTCCTATTTCCCATCCAGTCATCAAGATTTTTCTTGAAGAGTGCTAATGAGGAGCTCTGTTTGACATAGATAGGTAGTCTGTTCCAGAGTATGGGAAGTCTCTGGGACAGGAATCTATCCCTCCAGCATGTTCTGTTTATTGTGATGACAAGGTATAGGTCCCTACAGTGTGTAGCTCGGAGGGATTGGGATTTCTTTAAGTGGAGCATGTCCAACAGCTCTGGGTTTGACATAGCTTTGTATGTTAGGCAGAGATTGCCTCTGAGTAGGCGATATGCGATGGAGTAAAGCTTGAGTTTTTTTAGATGGCCTGCATAGGGCATCTGTTTGAGGCCAATAATCCTCTTTGTGAGGTATTTCTGTGGCCTTTCCAGTTGTTGTAGATGTCTTGTAAGGTACATACCAAAAGGGGCATTGTACCCTATAATGGGTCTAATGAGCGATGAGGGGAACAATGACCTCTTTTTTTTCTGGATGAGAAACCTTTTGTGATGAGGTGTGCCATGTAGAAGGATTTCCTGACCACTGTGGTGATGTAATTATCAAAGGAGAGACTACTGTTCACCTGTGTCCCAAGGTCTCTTATCACACTTTTGGTGTTAAGTAGACTACCACCTATGTGGTAGTTCATGGGTACAGAGTTTTTATCAAAGGGGATGACAATGCACTTTTTGGCATTGAGCTTCAGGCCATGGCTTTGACAGCAGGCAGCTGTCTCAGTGAGGCCCTTTTGCAGGATGTCCACATCATTAGGAGTTTTGATTATGGCTCCTAGTTTGCAGTCATCTGCAAACTTAATTAGCCAAAGACCTTCTGTGTTAGCCTGTACTTCAGAGAAGTAGATACCAAACAGGAGAGAACCCAGAACTGAACCCTGGGGTACTCCACTTGTCACTGGTTGAAGTCGGATTTGGAGTCTGCTACTTTCACAGTGTGAGTTCTGTCCATGAGCCAGTTGGCAGCTCATCTTGTGACAGGGATTTATACCTAGATTAGTGAGTTTATCTATAATTCCAGTGTGGGGGATGGTGTCAAAAGCCTTGGCGAGATCTAGATAGGCTGTGTGAACCACCTTACCCTCATCTATTTCTATGGCTTTGGTGACTGCTTCAGAGAAGTCTATCAGGTTTAGGAGACATGATATGCCTTTACAAACCCGAACTGGGTGAGGTCCAGAGTTTGGAGATTACCAATGTCTTTGTTTATGAGTTCCCTGATGATACGTTCCATGGCCTTGCAGACCAGGCTCATCAGGCTAATGGGGCGGTAGTTCCAGAGGTCGTCATGGCTCCCCCTTTGTAGAATGGGGTAACCGTTGTGGTGCACCATTCAGTGGGCACAAAGCCTGAGGTGAGGCTATGATTGAACATGCTAATTAGGTGGGGTGCCAGTTCGTTTTGTAGTTCGTGTAGAACTCAGCTTGGGATATTGTCAGGTCCCATGGATGCTGTGTTCTTGGTTTTGGAGAGTGTGTTTTTTACCTGTGCAGCCGTGATTACAAGAACTTTGCATTCTTCTGGTATAGAGATGGGCCCTCTAGGGGGTGAGAGGGGGGTAAAGTTAGCACTGACCCTATCTGCCAGGATGTTGGCAGTATCAGTTGGTTCTGTATATTTAGTGCCATTGTGGTGTAACTCAGAGCAGATCTGTGTTTTACCATTGAGATTCTTGACAATAGCTATAGAATGCTTTGTGGTTGTCTTTAGTGTCAGTGGCAATTTTATTTTCGTAACTAACTTTGGAGGATTTTATAAGGGATCTCAGCTTCTTATGAAGCTGATGAGGGAGTTCCTCTAGTCATGAGATTTTACTCTTTTTTTGCAATAGTTTCTTTCTTCTATTGTAGAGTTTGTTTATGGCAGAGGACCACCAGATTGGCTTCCTTTTTTCGAGGATAGCATCTTGGTTCTCTTAGGGATAGCATGATCCATGCATTTGTGTAGGATTCAGCAGTTGTACCTCTATTGTCCATCTGCATGGGTGTCATGAAGTTTGCCACTTCTGTCTTAAGAAGTGTGAAGTTGGCTTTGGAGAAGTTTTTTATGGTGGTTTCCCTAATGGGGGTGGGGGCGCAATGTGGATGTCTAGGGTGATTAGCTTGTGGTTGGATCTGACCAATGAGGAATTGACCTCTGGTGTGGAACACTGGTCGCCCACGTTGGTAATGACCAGGTCTAGGATATTGCTGCCCCTGGTGGGGGTGTGAATAAGTTGATCCAAGGCATTGGAATTTATGAATTCCAGAAAACGTTGTGCAGAAGAGTTGGTACATGAGTAGTTTTCCCAGTTAATGGTGGGGTAGTTGAAATCGCCCATTATTAGGGTGTTGGGTTGTACCCTAATATTTTCCAGTGTATCAAGAAATGAGGAGTGGGAATCCTGGGGTATGGTGGAGGGTCTGTAGCAAGCTACAATTTAGATTGTGGTCTTGCCCAGAGTTAGTTGCACTTGGATAATCTCAGACGCATTATGCTGTGCAACTAGCTTGGAAGTGTGGATATCCTTAATAAATATGAACATGCCTCTGCCTTTAGTGCTTCGGTCTGGGTTAGGTGGCCGAAAGGTGTGGTATGAATTATAGCCTGGTAATGCAGTGGTGCTCTCCGGAGCTTTGAACCAGGTCACTGTCACTGCACAGATGTCGATGTTCTCCATTTTAAGGAGTGCCTCGAGTGAGTGCATTTTGAGGTTTAGACTTCTAGCATTAAGTAGCATTACTCTCAGATTTTGCTTGCCTCTACCTGTTACTTTGGTGAATTTGTCATTTGAACCTTGCCTAAAAAAGGCACTATAGGGGTGGCAAGAGACTTAGCCAGTATCCAGAATCTCAAGGGCGACAGGTGCAGGCCATCTCTGGCAAAGCATTGTGTTCTGTCAGTCATGTCATCCCAGGCAGACAAATACTGGATCCCTTTAGAATGACACCAGAAGGTTAGCCAATTGTTAAAGTCAATCATTTTGTCCTTGTACTGTGGTATCATTCTGGGTGATGGTAGGATGCTACTCAGGGCTAGGGTCATACCTGCCTGGGCTACAAGATCGGAGAGCTCCTTCATGTCTCTTTTTATGTAGTCCAGGAAGGTACGTCTCAGGTCATTCACACCAAAATGGACAATGACAGAGTCATATTTGTACTTGTTGTGGAGTGACCTGAGTGTGTATGTTATATGGCAGATCCTGGCACCCGACAGGCAGCTGACAGTAACTTTCTCCTTGTTTAGTCTGGTGAGTGGAACATCAGTGTGTCTGACTATAGAGTCACCTATGACTAGAGTGTTGGGTACATTGTTATATCTTATGGGTTGTGGTTGAGTGGCACACTGAGTTTGTGGGCTATGTGTCATTTGGGTTGTGTTGGGGAGTGGAGTTTGCTTGCTTTTCTGCTTTGGAGGTCCCTGTTGCTTGGGCAGGTTTTTATTGAGAGCCTCTGCGAATGTAGGTGTGTGTTTTGTGTTTCTATGTGTGTGTTTTGGTGGTGTAGGTTTTGAGGGAATATGTGATGAGTGTGGTTTCATGCAAGTGTTTACCTTCTCCTCTTGACTGTCTAGTCCAGTCTTGGGTGAAGAGAGCTTTGCTTCCAGTTTGGCTATATAAGTGCATCTCTCACAGGTTGTAGTGTTGGGTGGTAGGAGGAGAGGGTTGTCTGTGTACATGAGGCAAAAGCTGCATTGCCCCAAGATGCCCAGATTCATCAGGTAGACAGGAGAAAACACTGGGAGCTGACCCTTAGAAATGCCTGGATAGGTGCTTATTTATTAAGTTCTAAAAAGTGCTTTCCTCTAGACAAGTGAGGAAAGTTGAGTGCTGTAGTAATTTGTAGCTTATTTAGTGCTTCCAACAAGTTCTGAACAAGTGCTGAGCTCAGAGAAACAGATTTGAGTGCTGAAACTAAAAAACTGGCTAGTTCTAAGAAACAAA
Source organism: Protopterus annectens (assembly GCF_019279795.1). Taxonomy (NCBI): domain Eukaryota; kingdom Metazoa; phylum Chordata; order Ceratodontiformes; family Protopteridae; genus Protopterus; species Protopterus annectens. Next base: position 1,328,469,202 of record NC_056743.1, read on the forward strand.
ATTAAGCTAGAAGGCTTCCCTCTAACAGAGAAAGGCTTTGGGGCTCAGAGGCTTATAAATAGTCTTGGATACAGCAAATCTGTATGTGGACTCCGAGTACTTACATGAAAGGCAGGAAACAAGCTTAGAATTTTTTTTTCTTTCCCAGATGCTCTCTTTGTACACAGTAGGGGTGCCTGAAATCAGAATATGATCTCACTGCACTCAGTTGAGTGAGCAAATGAGATGTTATTTTTGTATTGTAAAATTTCCAATATCCGGATGTCTTTGCCTGTATTTCTCTTCAAATATAGCAATAACTAAATAAATTAATCAATAAACGGGATGCCTCTTTTATGTTCAGCTTTTCAGATTTTCTCTTACATTTGTAATATAGCTTTTCTCCCCGGGCCTCCGCTGAAAATGGACCTACGTCCAGTCGGACACTCCTGGTCAACAAATGTAAATAAATAAAAAAATAAATATAAATGCTTGTGTTTTATTTATATTACTTATTACTGTGTTTGGGTCTTTGCTTTGTGCCACATTTTTAATGTTACACAGATTTCATTATTCTGAAAATTCGATCCTCAGGCTTGCTGTGTAACAGGTTTGATGAGCTGCTGTCTGTCGGGCCTGTGAGGCCTACAGCACGTCTCGAGTTACAAGAGCTGGGAATCTTACTCAAACATGGAACAAAATGCCTGGTATGTACAGAATCAACATTACTGGATCATGGTAAGAGAAGGAAGTGCAAGAGGTGTGAGAGAACATGCAAAAGAGGATCTAGGACTGGAATCACTGCAAGGCTAAAGGCAAATCCCTACAGGCCTGCACTCCCATCCATTCTGTTGGTAAATGTTTGATCACTGGAAAGCAACCTGGACTATATAAGGCTGGAATTATCTACTCAGAAGTCAGAACAAGGTGAGGAACTGCTGTGTTCTTATTTTTACTCAAACTTGGCTAAACTCTGACATTAATGACAGTGCAGTCCATGTGGAGGGGCTATCACTTTTCAGAGCAGACAGAATACATTCTCTCAGTGGTTAGTCCAGAGGGGGAGGAATCTGCATATACATCAATAACAACTGGTGAACCAGTTGTAAGATAGTATCCTTGCACTGCTCAGATTATCTTTCTAGAGTTTATGTCACTGAAATGCAGACCCTTTTATTTACCCAGGGAATTTAACAGCATCTGCATCACAGCTGTCTACAGTCCTCCCATTGTTAATCCAAATGAGGCAATGGCCACATTATGCCAGGCTGTAAACGAACTGCAAAACAGGAATCCAGACTGTGTTCATATAGTGGCAGATTACTTTAATCAGCCTAACTTGAAAACAGTTCTGGCTCACTATTTACAATATGTGGACTTTGCAACAAGGGGTGAGAACACACTGGACAAGGTATACAGCAATGTTAAGCTGGCATTTAAGGCAGTGCCTCACCCACACCTGGGAAACTCTGACCACCTCTCCATATTGTTACTACCAGCATATAAACCATTGTTAACTAGAGGGAGACCAACAGTTAAACAAGTAAGACTATGGCCAGAGGGTGCAGTCTCAGTGCTCCAGGACTGTTTCAAGAGTACAGACTGGAGCATATTCAAGTAGGCGGCTACTGGAACCAGTATATCAACCTGGAGGAGTACAACGAGGTGGTGATGGGCTACATCTCAAAATGTGTGGATGATGTGACAGTCACCAAAACCATCATCACACGAGACAACCAGGAACCCTGGTTGGTGAGAGAGGTGTACGAGCTACTGAAAGTAAAGAACGCAACCTTCAGGGCTGGAGACAGGGAAGCCCTCAGAGCAGCCAGAGCAAATTTGAACAAGGGATTGAAGGAAGAAAAATGCACCTATGGCAGAAAGATCCAGAGCTACTTCTCTAACCAAGAAGACTCCAGGCGCCTATGTCAGGGTATCCAGTCTATCGCAGTCTCAAGGGAAACACCCAGATCTGCTCAGAACTGGTGGTCAAAGACACCACATACACAAACTTTGTAGATATAGCCAACCAGCTGGGAGACAGGTTCAGTGAAAACTTCACTTATCTGTCCCCCCATTAGTACAACAGGACACCCCCAGTACCTGCCCCCTCCCCTTATCTCTGGAGAGCAAGTCATCACTGCCCTCTCAAAGGCAAAAGATACAGCCTCCATGGGACCCGACAACATCCCAGGCTGCATTTTACATGGACCCAGGCAGGAACTTGCAGCACCATTAGGCACCCTATTCAACCAAAGCCTGAGTATTGGCTTTATCCCAGCTGAGTGGAGGACAGGTACTGCCATCCCTTTTGCACAAAGGTAGAGCATCCACCGATCCAAGAAATTATACACCCATCAGCCTAACTAGCTTGATCTGCAAGGCCACAAAGCAGATTATCATGGACCTCATTAACAAGGACATTGGCAACCTCCAGACACTTGATCCCACACAGTTTGATTTTGTCAAGGGGAGGTCATGCCTGTTAAATTTGGTTGAATTCTTTGAGACAGTCACCAAGGCCAAAGATGAGGGGAAGATAGTGCATACCACCTACCTTGAGCTGGCCAAGGCCTTTGATACTATTCCCCACTCAGGTATAATAGATAAACTCTCTCAACTAGGCATCAATCCATATGTTACCAGATGCGTAGCAAACTGGCTCACTGATAGAACCCACCTAGTCAAAATAGGGGAAGTCACCTCAAATAGTAGACCCATAACAAGCGGTGTACACCAAGGATAAGTCTTGAGGCCTCTGCTGTTTGGGATATACTTCTCAGAGGTGCAGGCCAAATCTAGTGGGCTATGGCTGACCAAGTTTGCAGATGACTGCAGGCTGGGTACTGTCATTGATTCCCCTAGTGATGTGGACATCCTCCAAGAGGGTCTCATCCCAACAAATGACTGATGAAAGAAACATGGCCTCAAACTGAATGCCAGAAAAATGCATCATCATCCCTTTTGGGGAGAATGACATCCCCACAAATTATCACATTGATAATAAGGTACTAAGCACGCAATCAGTTGTAAGGGACTTGTAACCCAGGTTGATAGCAAACTCACTTTTGACCACCATATTACCTCTGTTGTACAGAAAGATTTCTACATGGCCCACCTCATTAGTAAGGGTATCTCATCCAGGGACAAGGTGGTCATAACGTCCCTGTATTCTTCCCTTATAAGACTGATTATTGAATACAATGTCCCTTTCGGCATTTACCTCACAAAGCACATATAGCAGCTGGAGAGACCACAGAAATTCCTCACCCAGAGAATCCAGGGCCTCAAACATCTAATAGGCTAAAAGCCCTGTCCCTCTAATCAGTTTCCTACAGACTCCTCAGAGGTGACCTCTCTCAGGCATACAAAGAAATATCAGACCCCGCCCTGATGGGACTGCTGCATATCCACAAGTCAAGCTCCACTGGAGTAATCCACACGCGAGACATCAACCTGGTTTGTGACATCAATAGGACTTGTCGGTGGGACAGATTTGTGTCCCAGAGACTCCCCCTTTTTTGGAATAGACTCCCTCTCCATGTAAAGCAGAGTACCTCATTAAACCTTTTTAAGTGCAACCTGGATAACTGGATGGGAAACAGAAAATACACCCCTGGGATTCCACCTATGCCCCTGCTAGACAGTGGCATAGGGTGCTGACTTGTTGGAACATGGGCTAAATTCTTGGCTAGGCTTGTAAGGGCCTCAGGTCCAATAGCCTAGTAACTTCCTGTGATCCTATTATCCTATGAACTGACTACAGATCCTTATCTTCGCAATGTGAGGACAACAAGGAATTCCTAAATAAGCTGAATGTCTACTTCACCAGATTTTTAGGAAGGGAACAGAACAACAGCAAAGAAAATGCCTGTTGGCTATAACGAGAAGATGCTCATCCTCAACCCAGCTGATGTCCAGAGGACACTGCACAGAGTTAACCTGAGAAAAGCAGCTGGGCCTGACAACATCCTAGGGGATGTGCTCAGGGACTGGGCAGTCCAACTAACAAATGTCCTCACGGATATCTTCAAATGGTTTTGAAATGCTTCAAGGATACAACAATCATTCCACTACCAAAGAAGTCTCTGCCATCTTGCCTAAATGACTACCACCCTGTAGGTCTCACCTCCACAGTGATGAAGTGTTTTGAAAGGCTGGTCAAGGATGCCATAACATCTGGGCTGCCAACTGATCTTGACCCACTGCAGTTTGCTTACCGAACAAACCGCTCTATGGCAGATGCCATCTTTCTAGCATTCCATCTATCGCTGGAACACCTTGAGAATAAAAACACCTATGTGAGGGTACTATTCATAGACTTAAGCTCTGCTTTTAACACAGTCATCCCTCTTCATCTGGTAATGAAGCTACTCCAACTAGGCGTCAACACTCTACTTTCTGATTGAATTCTTGACTTTCTCATAGACAGACCTCAGAAAGTGTGCGTAGGAAATAACTCTTCAGATAGCATCGCTCTTAACACTGGAGTCCCACAAGAATGTGTACTAAGTCCCTTGCTGTTCATCCTATTAAAACATGATTGTACAGCCAGGTACAATACAAATCACATCATCAAGTTTGCTGATGACACAACGGTGGAGGGCCTCATCAGTAATGACAATGAAACAGTGTATAGAGATGAGATGGAACAATTGATTACCTGGTGTAGAAATAACAACTTAGCACTAAATGTGAACAAGACAAAAGAGATAATTGTGGACCACAGGAAAAATCATAAAGAACATCCTCCCCTCACCATCAGTGGGGAAACAGTGGAAAGAATGAGAAGCACAAAGTTTCTGGGAGTGCACATCGATGAGGACTTGTCTTGGAACACCAATACAAATGCCATAGTCAAGAAAGTGCACCAGAGATTGCACTTTTTAAGAAAGCTGAGGAGAGTGAATCTCCCATTGACAGTTCTTACTACCTTCTACAGAGGTACTATAGAAAGCATCCTGATGAACAACCTCGTAGTATGGTATGGAAGCTTCTCTACCTCTGAGTGCAAAGTCCTCCAGAGAGTGGTGAAGACAGCTGACAGGATCATTAAGACTACCTTACCACTTATCCATGACTTGTACTTATCCAGATGTCTCAGCAGGGCCAGATGAATAATTAAAGACTGCACTCATCCTGCTTACAGACTGTTCCTGCATCTATCATCCAGAAAGCACTTCCAAAGCATATGTTGCAGAACTACAAGATTCAGGAACAGCTTCTTCCTTAATATCATCAGGCTGCTGAACTCTAGTAACCACTACACTCCATGATGGCCACCTGGGTCAGCAGAAACTGTCTCAAATTGTGCATTAACCTGGTTACCAGTCCAGTCTCATCTAATACTTAGTGCAATATTCACCATGACTGAAACTTATAGGCCATCTAGGACAGTAGCAATGCAGTAAGATATGTCTTCTTTTAGTACAATACATGTTGCAAATTCGTAAATTAACCATAGTGCAAAACTCTAAGGTCTATAGTGCAATACTGTAATGTTCATAGTGAAATACTCCAATGTCTCTTTCTGTCCAAGGATCAATGCAATGTCTAAACTCATGCAAGTAAGTTTTCACTTCGAAAAGTGTTAAAATGTGTTTCTAATTATGTGTAATATTAATCTGTCTATCTGCATGTCCGTGATGTAATAGCTAGGTGTTATATGTGCAAATGTCTTTGAAAACAGTCTACATGTTGTCTGCACATTGAGTCCAGAGACACGGAATTTCATTCAGTTTTTGCACTTGTGTGATTTCTGAATGACAATAAAGTTTACTTTGACTATGACTTTGAAACTGCACAGCAGGCCCAAGTAATGGCTAAAAAGGGTCTGTTGACCAGTCCACCTACACAGTTATCGAACTGTAATAAGTAAATAAAAATAAAAATAATTCCATCAGAAGTCCAATAGCTGATACTAACTCAGGCAATAGCAAACAGAATTCATCACACTGAAAGGTGCAAATCAGTATGAGTTATAACCTAGTCCTGTTCAGACTCTTACCCTTATGGTACATAACACATTGGCTTTCTGCTGCATCACTGCTATAATGCAGATTTTTTGCATTTGCCATTTTCTAAATCTACTGACACTGTAGAATCCCTAAACTTTTTTCTTTTAATAAAATTAGACATATGCCTGCCCTGTGTAATGTATCTTTGATGAATAAATTAATGTTAACTACAACTCTCTGTCTTCTATGAACTGATTGATGTTTCTGTCAACTGTATAATCTATGGCTTCCCCAGACATGCTGCCATGTTTACATTATCAGTTTTGTAGCTCATTTATCTTTTCAGTTTTCAGTGCAACATCAACTGTTTCACATCTCATTTCATTCTCAGCTTGAATCATGGTTGTAAAGGATGTTCTGGACCACGTCATTTACCCAAACAGAAATAAATAATTAAAAATAAAGGGAAAGTAGTCAAGCCTTCTTAAGATATCCACTGAGCTCCCTCTAAGGGAAAGGGCAGGCATACTGGCTGATTTGTTTAGTCCTTTTCAGACATCAAACTTGTATTCAGTTGATTTGGCTCTGTTCCAAGATGTATGTCACTGGTCACAGAGTGACATTCCATTTTCTATGTGGGCCTTTTTCTGCTTCATTGACTTAAGTAAAAGTATTCAGTTCTGCAACTGCGGTGTACAAAAGACTTATTTATTCAAGACTGAATCTCAGACACACTGGAACTATGAGGAAGAGATCTTTGATAATGCTTCGCCCTGATTGCCAAGTAAAATCAACTGACTAGCCATTTAAATAGTTATAAACTGTTTTGTTAAAAATGAACTTTTTCAATTCGCAGCTGTAAGGAGAGACGTTAGCTGTATTTTCATAGAATTCAGAAGTATCTGTTATAACAAATGCATTGCTAGCAGATGAGACTTTGTGAAGAAGGAATAGAGTACAGTAGAATATAACAGACAAAAAAATCTAGCTATGATTTAGATTTGAAGTTTAGAATATGACATGTAATTGGAAAGTTTGTTATTCCAGCAAAAATGGCACAACTAAAGTAAAAGCCTATGTTCTAGGTACAGTATCTGTCTGACTGCAGAGTTACCCAGTGTGCAACTGAAGGTGTACCTTAGCTGTTATGGTTAACAGATTAGGTTCATAGGTTCGTACTAGGCTATCTGCCCTAAGGCATTTATAAGCCTAGCCAGAGTGTATGTGGCTTACACCACCCTTTAGGATGAGAATACTACGCCCTTTTAGGGTTTAGTTTACTATGCCTCTGTCTAGTAGTGACACAGAGATGACCCCCGGGGTAAACCTACGATCTCCCATCCACTCGTCGAGATTTCTCTTGAATAGAGTCAGTGAGGGGCTCTGCCTAACATGGACTGGGATTCTGTTCCAGAGTGTAGGGAGCCTCTGGGTTATGAATTTGTCCCTCCAGCACATCCTATTTATTTCTGTGTTGTGGTTTAAGTCACTTGTTCTTGTGGCTCTGATGGATTTGGATTTTCTGAGGTGGAGCATGTCCATTAATTCAGAATTGGACATGGCCTTGTACGTCAGGCACAGATCACCTCTGAGTAGGCGGTATGCGACTGAATAGAGCTGGAGTTTTTTCAGTCGTGCAGCATATGACATATGTTTAAGACCCTTTATCCTCTTGGTGAGGAACTTTTGGGGTCTTTCCAACTGCTGCAGGTGTCGGGTGAGATACATCCCAAATGGGGCATTGTACTCAATCACTGGCCTGATAAGAGAAGAGTACAGGGGCACAATGACCTCTCTTGATCTAGATGTGAAACCCTTCATGATAAGGTGGGCAATATAGAAGGTCTTCCTAACCACTTTGGCAATATGAGTGTCAAATGAGAGGTTACTGTCAACCTGGGTCCCTAGGTTCCTGATTACCTCTTCCGTACTTAATGGATTACCGCCTATGTGGTAATTTGTCGGTACCTTGTTTTTCCCAAAGGGTATGACTATGCATTTTTTGGCGTTCAGCTTAAGGCCATGGCTCTGACACCAATTATCCATTTCTATGAGGCCTCTCTGAAGGATGTTTGTGTCCGCTGGAGTATCAATTATGGCGCCCAGTTTGCAGTCATCTGCGAACTTTGTCAGCCACAATCCTCCTATGTTTGCCTGTACCTCAGAAAAATAAATGCCGAACAAGAGGGGTCCCAGGACTGAGCCCTGTGGGACACCGCTTGTGACTGGCTTAGAGTCTGACATGGCTCCAGCAACTCTGACCCTGTGGGTTCTGTCCTTGAGCCAGTTTGCAACCCATCTTATGACATATTGGTTTACATTTAAGCTGGTGAGTTTGTCTATGTTGCCTGAGTGGGGTATTGTGTCAAAGGCTTTTGCAAGGTCAAGGCAGGCTGTGTGAACTGCCTTACCCTCATCAATAGCCTTAGTGACTGTTTCAAAAAAGTCGACCAAGTTCAAAAGGCAGGATCTGCCCTTGACAAAGCCAAATTGGGTAGGATCCAATGTCTGTAGGTCCCCAATGTCTTTGTTTATGAGTTCCATAATGACCCTCTCCATAGCTTTGCAGACCAGGCTCGTCAAGCTTATGGGGCAGTAATTTCCAGGGTCCGTAGAAGCACTGTCTTTGTGAAGTGGGACCACTGTTGCTGTACGCCACTCTTTGGGTACGTATCCTGTAGTAAGGCTAAGATTAAACAGCAGCCTTATGTGTGGGTTTAGTTCCTCTTGGAGTTCATGTAGCACACAGCCCGGGACACCATCCAGTCCCATTGATGCTGTGTTTTTAGCTTTAGAGAGGGTGGCTCTCACCTGGGCATCTGAGATGGTAGGGAGGCTACACTCTGCTGGGATAGTTATTTCTCCTTTTGGGGGGGGAGGAGAAATTTGCACTGAACCTGTCTGCCAGAATGTTGGCAATGTCAGTGGGTTCAGTGTATTTTGTGTCATTTTGGACTAACTCTGAGCATATCTGGGAGTTTCCACCCAGGTTTCTAACATAGCTAAAGAAGGCCTTGTGATTGTCTTTTGTGTCTTTTGCGATTTTTCTCTCAAAGTTGGCCTTGGATGATTTTTTGAGTGATCGTAGTTTTTTGCTACTACTGATCAGAGACGCCTTCCCTTTTAGGGATTTTGCTCTGTCATGTAGTAGCTTCCTCCTCCTGTTGTAAAGTTTGTTTATGGCTGGGGGTCCACCAGACCGGGCGCCTGCCTTTGGGGGAATGGGTCTTGGTTTTATTTGGGATTGCATGATCCATGCATTCTTGAAGGTGCCCATAGAAGGCATTTGCAAAGGATTCAGCAGTGTGGGTTGTGGTTTCCACTGGCCCAGGGGCCTTGAAGGATACCATTTCAGTCTTAAGAAGTGTGAAGTTTGCTTTTGAGAAGTTCTTCACTGTGGTCTTTTGTGCAGGGGGTGGGGGCAGGATGTGGATTTCCAGTGAGATTAATTTATGGTCTGATCTTACCAAAGAGGGATATACTTCCGGTGTGGAGCATTTTGTCCCCATGTTTGTGATGATCAGGTCTAGTATATTGTCTCCTCTTGTGGGAATGGTGACTAGTTGTTCCATTGCATTTGAGTTTATGAATTCTGGGAACCTTTGGGCTAGGGTGTTGGGGCTTGAGTAATGTTCCCAGTCTATGTTTGGGTAGTTGAAGTCTCCCAAAATGATGGTATTTGGAGAGACATTCATACTCTCCAGTGTCTTCAGGAAGGCTGTGTGGGGTTCCTGAGTTTGAGAGGGTGGTCTGTAGCATGCTACAAACTGTAAGGCAGTTTTGCCTATGGTTAGTTGCACTTGGATAGTCTCCGATGCTTCGTGCGTTGCCACTAACCTGGAGGTGTGGGTATCTTTGATGAAAATGGATACTCCGAGCAAACCCCACCTTGCAAATCAGTTACACAGTGTGAGCCTTAGAAATGTTTATCCTGACTAAAATTCCCAAATTCCTTCTTTATTTATAATAAATTTATAATAATATTAATTTATATATATATATATAATAAATATATAACATATATTAAATATATAAAAATAAATGATAAATAAATATAATATACAATAAACATAATAAATGCTTATCCTGACTAAAATTCTGGAATTCCTTCTTTAAACATAAAAAAAACAGGTAAACAGGTACTGGTCTACTGGTTTAATGCTATTACCCAGTTAGCAAATATGCTAAAGCTCTTTCTCAGTTAGCAACTATGATAAGATACATTTAATATGTATGTATGTATATATGCATATCTATCTGTCTGTCTGGCTATCTATAGATAGATAGATAGACATATAGATATATATGGACTTATGGCTGTCAAACTGCCATAACATCGAACCACAAATGATCAAGCACAAATGCTGGAAACACAAAGTCTCGAAAAATAAAAAAAGTACACAAAACATGTTCTTTGCAAGACGACAAGCCCTCCTGCACCCTCCTTATCACCTGCTAAAAATATATCAACTCTAAGATCCAAGATTCAAAATTTATATAAAACAAATATTATAAATAAATGTGCATCAGCTGGCTTTAAAGACCCTGTGTTTCTGAAGTATAGCTAAACTATCCACTTATGCTGTTCATATGAGGTCAATAAAAAGGCCGAAAGATGCACGTCTACACCTAGTGGGGTTTAGCTTTATTGGTCTGAATCTAACCATAAAGACTTAAAAAGTGAAAAATTCATGGACGTTCAGAAGTCATGTAGCTAAAACACTTGATGAACTTAAGTGGGGCATTTGTGTATATATCCCACGGACCTCTACTACACAGTGAAAATTCCAGCACGGCTGTCTTTTTCTTGTAGTTTTTAGTATAAATATATATATATATCTATATATATATATATATATATATATCTATCTATCTATATATATATATATATATATATATATATATATATATATATATATATATATATATATATATATATACATAAATATATATATATATATATATATATATATATATATATATATATAAATATCTATAAAAGTATGAATTTTAACCCTGTGGCATCAGCGTAAAGAGCACATGTCATGCATCCATAGATGTTAATAGTCACAGCATTGTACATGCTGGATGATACATCCCTTATTGAGATTTAGTACTCTTATCTTATCTTATTTGTGTGTGTATTTGTGTGCATGTGTGCGTGTGTGCGCGCGCGCGTGTGTGTAAGTGTGTGCATATTTATGTGTGTGCGTGTGTGTATGTGTGTGCATATTTATGTGTGTGTGTATGTGTGTGCATATTTATGTGTGTGTGTGTGTGTGTGTGTGTGTGTGTGTGTGTGTGTTTGTATGTGTGTGCATATTTATGTGTGTGTGTGTGTGTGTGTGTGTGTGTGTGTGTGTGTGTGTGTGTGTGTGTGTGCGCACGCTTGCATATTTGTGTGTGTGTATGTGTGTGTGTGTGTGTGTGTGTGTGTGTGTGTCTGTGTGTGTGTGTGTGTGTGTGTGTGTGTGTGCGCGCGCGCACACACGTGCATGTAGTAAGGTAAATAAGTAGGCATCAGCTATTAACTCACTACAGAAAGAAGCAGAAATATGAACACTTTAAAATCTACATACTGCTGTGATTATATGTTAATTTCAAACAGATACTCTGCCACGTCTCTTTTTCAGTGTATATTTAGAGCTTTTCTTCTTGGAGCCCTTTTGTAAATGACATTTACCTGGTAATATCCTATCCTGGACTCGCCAGGACTATCCTGGCAAACAAACTGCAAATAAAATAAAATAGTACCTAAATGGAACAAAGTATAATAAATAAATAAATAAAGATGACAGAATATAATAGATACGTAAATGAAATGCTGAAAGGATGGGAATGTTTAGTATTGACTTTCTTCATACTGGTACTTTTCTGTTACTGAAAATATCTTAAATGTGTTGGAATCACCCCCCACCAAGCAGAAACACACATGCATATAAAAAGCCTTGATCTCTTCTGCATAACCTGTAATGGGGTAATGGCTATGTAATGAACCATTTGAAAGAGGGAGGAGCACCTTTGTTTATGCAAGCTTCTTCTATCCCCTGGAAGGAGCATCGGCTCCAGCCGGCCCCTTGCAAAGGGCTATATGATCTGATGGGTGATTAGCACAAGTCTGAGACTTCAAAAGAAAGGGGGTGGTCTGGCCTTGTGATAACAGTGAAGATAAGGCTAGGGAGGGCTCTAGTCATCCTTTAAAACCTAACTTCCTAATTGTCAATAAAGCGCAAGCCAAGGCTTTGTCAAATGACTCACAAATTAGTAGCTTCAAAAGACACTTTATCTTCTTGTCAGAATTGCTTAACAAGTTGCTTAATTTGCATACAGATCTTTGTAAGAACTAATGACTCATCCCATTGTAAATTCCTTTGAGAGGTCTTCCTGTACTGCTGGGAACACACACACACACACACACACACACACACACACACACACACACACACACACACACACACACACACACACACACACACACACACACACACACACTTCTTCTCCAATGTCCAGTAGTAAAGGTTCCTTTACTTCCTAGAATTGCTTTGTTCTCCATTTTATTTGTTTTAAGATGTTGAAAATAGATTGCATTTTACTAATTTTTCTTACTTTGGTGACTTCTTTTATTTCTTGTTTTTTGTTGTCAAGTCAATACTATTTTTACAGTCAGGTAAATACCACATAGTACCTTTAATGGGCTATCCAAGAGTACAGACTGGGTAACTACATGATAACTCAATATAAATAAAAACAATTCTTTTTTTACTATTTTAAATGTATTTGATATATTCTTGTTGTTAGTTTGTTAGTTCCATATTTACTCTGTATTCCTATAAAACCTTTTATAATGCTTATGTGAAATGCCATTCCAAATTTATTTGATATTTTCTTATTAGTTTCATATTTACTCTGTATTCCTGTAAAACCTTTTGTAATGCTTATTGTGAAATTAGTACTTTGTATTGTGTATATGTACTGTCTGGAGCTTTTCTCCCCAGGACACCACTGAAAACGGGTTCTTAGTGGCCCAATGGACTATCCTGGTAAACAAACTGCAAATAAATAAATACATAAATTATACTGTACCCCCCCCCCCCCACACACACACACGCACAAGCATGCATGCACACAGGCACAATGTTTTTTAATAAATAAGCAAATTTAAGCAAATTACTTTTCATATGTTCAAAAAACACTTCATCAAAGGCTATAGGAGTCAAATGTCATGTGGCTACCTAGTGTTCCAATGTGACTTAAACACTTATATCTGTTGCTAGTACATTTTATCTGGTTGCCCAAAAGACTAATGTATATATCTACATATCCCACTTTAACCAGGATAATGGACTGATCCAAATGGACCCACTTCAGCCATTGCCTGAATAACTGATAAGCATAAAATTTAACATAGAAAGTGTAAAAAAATAACAATAAACCAATTATAATAAACCACAGTCAATTTCCATAGGTATAGGTCTGACAAATGTTCTTTTTTTTATTTTATTTATTCATTCATTCATTTTGATAACTGCCTGGGACAATCCAACTTGACAGAGACCCTTATCAGTGGAGTCCAGATAAGAAAAGTTCTACAGAAGCATTTATGTAACGGGTATGATATGCAAAATCGTGTAAAAACAATCAAATGTATGAGCCTGAAGCAAAACAGGTGCAAATGCAAAGGTAGTAAAGATATTCTAATAGGTACCATAAGAGGTAATAACAATATTACAAAGGGTAATACAAATTATATACAGATATTTATATCTAAATGTTTTAATATGCTGTAATGGCATGAGTACTATATATCGATTAAAAAATGAAAACATGTCCTGCACATATGAAAAACCCTCAACACAATGTGTCAGTTTATTTTATGAAATCACAGTTTATTAATATTATCTTGAAACATATTGCTTGCTCGTGTAACGTGAGTGTTTGCTCCTTAACATAGTCTATTTATTCTCTTTGTATACTGTCTATACTAATAGTTTGTGTTATAAGTTATAACACAGAGTAAAAATGTGTACTCTACAGTTTATTTGCTTCTGGGTTGTGGATGAAACTAATGATTTAAGATCAGTCCACTACCCCATTTAGCAAGTTAAATTAAAAAATTCTGTCAGCTGGTTTAAGATTGGGATGGTTATATGATAGAAATAGAAGGAGCTAAGAAAGTTCGAATAGACATGGATAGATAGATAGATAGACAGATAGATAGATAGATAGATAGATAGATAGATAGATAGATAGATAGATAGATAGATAGAGACATAGCTAGCTATCAATAGAGTGACAGACAAAAGACAGCAGATACCACACTAATTGCATAGTCCCTCAAAACCTACACCACCAAAGCACACACACAGAAACACAAAACTCACACCTACATTCATGGAGGCTCTCAATAAAAATCTGCTCAAGCAACAGAGACCTCCAAAGCAGAAATACAAGCAACCTCCATCCCCCCAACACAATCCAAATGACACATAGCCCACAAACTTAGTGTACCACTCAACCACAGCCCATAAGGCATAACAACGTACCCAACACTCTAGTCATAGGTGACTCTATAGTCAGGCACACTGAGGTTCCTCTCACCAGGCTAAACAAGGAGAAAGTTACTGTCAGCTGCCTGTCGGGTGCCAGGATCTGCCACATAATGCATGCACTCAGGTCACTCCACAACAAGTACAAATATGGCTCTGTCATTGTCCATGTTGGTGTGAATAACCTGAGATGTACCTCCCTGGACTACATGAAAAGAGACATAGAGGAGGTCTCCAATCTTGTAGCCCAGACAGGTATGACCCTAGCCCTGAGTAGCATCCTGCCATCACCCAGAATGATACCACAGTACAAGGACAAAATGATTGACTTCATCAATTGGCTAAGCTTCTGGTGTCATTCTAAGGGGATCCATTATCTGTCTGCCTGGGATGACATGATCGGCAGACCATGATGCTTTGCCAGAGATGGCCTGCACCTGTCGCCCTTAGGATTCTGGATACTGGCTAAGGCTCTTGCCACCCCTATAGTGCCTTTTTTTAGGCAAGGTTTAAATGAAAATTCACCACCGTAACAGGTACAAGCATGTAAAATCTGAGGGTAATGCTACTCAATGCTAGAAGTCTAAACCTCAAAATGCATTCACTTGAGGCACTCCTTAAAATGGAGAACATCAACCTCTGTGCAGTGACAGAGACCTGGTTCAAGGCTCCAGAGAGTACCCCTGCATTACCACGCTGTAATTCATACCACACCTTTCGGCCACCTAACCTGGACCAAAACACTAAAGGCGGAGGTGTGTCCATATTCATTAAGGATATCCACACCTCCAGGCTAGTTGCTCAGCATAATGCATCTAAGATTATCCAAGTGCACCTAACTTTGGGCAAGACCGCAATCCAAATTGTAACTTGTTACAGATCCCCCACCATGCCCCAGGATTCCCACTTCTCATTTCTTGATACACTGGAAAATATTAGGGTACAACCCAACACCCTAATAATGGGTGATTTCAACTACCCCACTATTAACTGGGAAAGCTACTCATGTACCAACTCATTTGCTCAATGTTTTCTGGAATTCATAAATTCCAATGCCTTGAATCAACTTATCCACACCCCCACCAGGGGCAGCAATATCCTAAACCTGGTCATTACCAACATGGGTGACCAGTGTCCCACACCAGAGGTCAATTCCTCATTGGTCAGATCCAACCACAAGGTAATAACCCTAGACATCCACATCTCGCCCCCACCCCCCCACCCCCGTTAAGGAAACTACAGTAAAAAATTTCTCCAAAGCCAACTTCACACTTCTTAAGACAGAAGTGACAAACTTCACAACACCCATGCAGATGGACAATAGAGGTACGACTGCTGAATCCTACACAAATGCACTTTATAAGCACTTACACGAGTGCATGGATTGTGCTATCCCTAACAGAACCAAGATGCTATCCTCCAAAAAAAGGAAGTCAATCTGGTAGTCCCCTGCCATAAACAAACTCTACAAGAGAAGAAAGAAACTGTTGCAAAAACGAGTAAAATCCCATGATTGGAGGAACTCCCTGGTCAGCCTCAGTAAGAAGCTGAGATCCCTCATAAAATCCTCCAAAGCTAGTTACGGAAACAAAATCGCCACTGATTCTAAAGACAACCACAAAGCATTATATAGCTATGTCAAGAATCTCAATGGCAACACTCAGATCTGCTCTGAGTTACAGCACAATGGCACTAAATATACAGAACCAACTGATATTGCCAACATCCTGGCAGCCAGGTTCAGTGCTAACTTTACCCCTCCCCCCTCACCCCCTAAAAGCCCCATCTCTATACCGGAAGAATGCAAAGTTCCTGTAATCACAGCTGCACAGGTAAAAACCACACTCTCCAAAGCCAAGAACACAGCAGCCATGGAACCTGACAACATCCCAGGCTGCGTTCTACATGAACTACAGAATGAACTGGCACCCCACCTAAGCACCATGTTCAATCATAGCCTCACCTCTGGCTTTGTACCCACTGAATGGCGCACAGCAATGGTTATCCCACTCCACAAAGGGGGAGCCCACCGACCCCGGGAACTACAACCCCATTAGCCTGATGAGCCTAGTCTGCAAGGCCATGGAACGTATCATCATGGAACTTATAAACAGAGGCATTGATAATCTCCAAACTCTGGACCCCAGCCAGTTCAGGTTTGTAAAAGGCAGATTATGTTTCCTAAACCTGATAGACTTCTTTGAAACATTCACCAAAGCCTTAGACGTGGGTAAGGTGGTTCACACAGCCTATCTAGATCTCGCCAAGGCTTTTGACACCATCCCCCCACTCTGGAATTATAGATAAACTCACTAAACTAGGTATAAATCTCTATGTTACAAGATGGGTTGCCAACTGGCTCACTGACAGAACCCACACTGTGAAAGTAGCAGACTCCAAATCTGACTTCAGACCAGTGACAAGTGGAGTACCACAGGGTTCAGTACTGGGTCCTTTCTTGTTTTGTATCTACTTTTCTGAAGTACAGCCTAACACAGAAGGTCTTTGGCTAATGAAGTTTGCAGATGACTGCAAACTAGGAGCCATAACTGAAACTCCTAAAGATGTGGACATCCTTCAAAAGGGCATCACTGAGACAGATGCCTGGTGTCAAAGCCATGGCCTCAAGCTCAATGCCAAAAAGTGCAATGTCATCCCCTTTGGTAAAAACTCTGTACCCATGAGCTGCCACATAGGTGGTAGTCTACTTAACACCAAAAGTGTGATAAGAGACCTTGGCACACAGGTGGACAGTAGTCACTCCTTTGATAACCACATAGCCACAGTAGTTAGGAAATCCTTCTACGTGGCACACCTCATCACAAAAGGATTCTCATCTAGTAAAAAAGAGGTCATTGTTCCCCTCTACTCATCACTCATTAGACCCATTATAGAGTACAATGCCACTTTTGGTATGTACCTCACAAGACATCTACAACAACTGGAAATGCCACAGATATACCTCACAAAGAGGATTACTGGCCTCAAACAGATGTTCTACGCAGACTGTCTCAAAAAACTCCAGCTTTACTCCGTCGCATATCGCCTACTCAGGGGTGATCTCTGCCTAACATAAATACTATATTTATTTATTTTTTATTTATTTTACATTTGTTGACCGGGCTAGTCCAACTGGATACATGTCCATTTTCAGTGGAGGCCCGAGGAGAAAAGCTCCAAGTTCACAAAACATTTAATATTACAAGTAAATTAGAATCAACAGTACAAAAAATGTATAACAAAACATTAATAAAAACAAAGATTGGTACATAGTATAAAAAGGACTTGATTATTTTCCAAAAATATAGAGTCTATAAAACTTAATGATAAAATATTTAAAAATATTTAAAAACATATTTACACATACAATCATATATAATCATCATCTATAATCATATATAAATTGCATTTATTTCTATCCCAATATATTTTTCAATTTTAAAATTTTAACTATACTAATGTTCTCATTTATACCAGGAAAGACTGTGGCATCCAAACGTAATTGCCATTGTAACTCGGCAATATCCAAATGGACATCTAACACCCTGCCCTGTACATCTTTTACAATTTGTTGAATGACAGAAAATTTAAAATCATGCCCTGAATGGTGCACAACATGCCTAGCCAAAGCGTTGAGAATGCTGGCATTTTTGACGTCCAGTATATGTTCTTTAACTCTTTCCCTAAACTGCCTACAAGTCTTCTTGATATAAAATGCCATACATTGTTGGCATTTAGCCAAATAAACCACATTTTGTGAATAGCAGTTAAAATGACCACAAATAGATATGTTATGTCCATTTAAAATTAAATTACTACTGGTGACCATCATGTACTTACAAATATTACACCTACCACATTTAAAATTCCCCATGGGCCTGTTGTCACAATTAACCTTGGAATTTTCCATTTCCAAAATGCTTTTAATGGATCTATCTTTTGCTGACTCTGTTCAAGAGAAATCTAGACCTGTGGATGGGAGATCGTAGGTTTACCCCGGGAATCATCTCTGTGTCACTGCTGGACAGAGGCACAACAAACTAATGGGCACAGTATTTTTTCATAAAAGGGGTGGCGTAAGCCACAAAAATTTGGGCTAGGCTTATAAATGCCTTAGGGCAGATAGCCTAGTATAAACCTATGAACCTATGAACCTATAAAAACACATCATGGGGGTTTACCCATCTTTTTCTCAACATTCATATCAACCTGCTACACTCCCCAATTTCTGGTAAACACTTGGGTAACCCAATCTGCATCCAAATTGAATGTAGTAACAAAAATCAGCCTATTTTGAAAATTGGTGTGCTGTTGTCTTCTATTTTTTAATAATACATCCTCACTCCCATCTTTTGGAATCCCATTGAGAATGGCCCTATATAGGCCATCATTTCTCTTCTTTATAACTTCCTCTTTCAAAGCCACACACATCCATAGGGGGTACCCTCTTTTGATAAACATTCCCATAATATATTCCAACTCCCTTAGAAAATCCTGATGGTCACAAACCATTCTGTCTGCCCTCACCATCTGTCCCTTAACTATAGATCTCTTTTGAGGGTGCCAACTTCTATAATCTAAGTATGAGTTAGAAAAATTTGACTTTCTGTATATACCAGAGGTCAATTCCATTTTATTTTTATTAATTTTTAAAATGATGTCCAAATAAGAGATTTTATCCCCACTAAACTCATGTGTAAAGGCAAAAAAAAAACTAGATGTTTTTTTAATATACTCCAAAAACTCGTTTAACTTTTCCTCACCACCATCCCAGACAATAAATATATCGTACAGGAAACGCATATAGTGTTTGACATATGAACCAAATATACTTGGAAACACAAACTATTGTTCCCAATATGGCATTACATAGTTAGCACATATGAAGGCACAAGCCACCCCCATAGCTACCCCTGTTATCTGCTTATAGTAATGTCCCTTGAAAAACAGGAAATTGTTGAATAACACTGCTTCCATTAATGCATGAAAACATTTACCTGGTCCTGACGTATAGATGGGTCTTTATTAATTGATGTTCCAACCAATTTAAACCTTCCTGGTGTGGTATTGTGGAAAATTAATTACACACATCCACCGTGACCAATATGGTGGCCTCAGTTATTTCAGTCCTATTTCATTTTTCTAAAAAATGCCAGGAATCCTTGGTGATGTAAGAAAAGGCTGCCAAACCCTTCTGTAAATGATAATCCAAAAATTTACTCATTAAGCAGGTCTTACTACACTTGCCATCTACTATTGGCCTAAATTTCATGTTACTTAACCCTTATCTATTTTTGGAAAGCCAAAATTATTACTTATCATGAGATTATTGTTTTTCAAATAACTCTGAATGGATTAATTTATCTGGCCCTGAAATAGCATGTTGTCAAGCATCAAATCCAGCTTGCGATATGCTATATTAATTTCATTCAAACTGACCTCAGTGTAAGTATCTTCCAGTAACATTAAGGTCATTATAACTGCTATTCCCAAAATGTGGTTTATTTGGCTAAATGCCAACAATGTATGGCATTTTATATTGGGAAGACTTGTAGGTGGCCTAGGGAAAGAGTTAAAGAACATATATTGGACATCTAAAATGCCAAAGTTATCAATGCTTTGGCTAGGCATGTTGTACACTATTCAGGGCTTGAATTAAAATTTTGTGTCATTCAACAAATTGTAAAAGATGTACAGGGCAGGGTTTTAGATGTCCATTTGGATATTGCCGAGTTACAATGGCAATTACGTTTGGAAGCCACAGTCTTTCTCGGTATAAATGAGAACATTAGAATAGTTCCAATTTTAAAATTTAAAAATATATTGGGATAGAAATAAATGCAATTTATATATGATTGTATGTTTAAATATGTTTTTAAATATTTTTATCATTAAGTTTTATAGTATTTGTTATTTTAACATTCAGTTGAATTGATTGCAATATGATTTTGTGAAAAACTTTTTGGTGTGAATAATGTAGTGTACTTTTTCTTAAGTAAGGTAATTAATTATAAATGGGTGGGGATGTAAATGATATAAAAGGGATGTGTAGTTGTTCAAGAAACAGTTCTGAAGAAGTCCTTTTGTTAACAGGACGAAAGTTAGGTAAACTTGTCTTTCTATGGGTCGCAATAAAGGTTGGTTCCAGCTCTGTGCATCAGCAGTATTTTTTTCAGTTTCTTGTTGGACTTGTTATTTGGTATTTTGTTGTCGGTTGGAATATACTTGCAGATATGGAGAGTCTGGACACCACTAATGAAGTAGTAGAGCTACTGCAGAAGATAAACCAGCAACTGGCAGAGCATACGGCTCAGATCAAAAATCTGAATGGGACTGGTACCAGTATTTATGGCAGTTTGGGTGTTCCCCTCACCCAACCCACCCAAATTCATGATGGCAATGGCAGTAGGGGTCACCTACTTCAGACAACTATACAAGGTAATGGACTTTTTATTAGCAGAAATATCAGTGACAACGGGGGTGGAAGAACTTCCAATGATGTGGTGATCCATGATAATTAGCAGTGGAAATGCAACAATTACAATTTCCACGGGGACAATATTCATTCAATTAACAGTGATGGGTATGAAAATATAGATATGACCTTAGCTGAAAGAATAAAAGCTTTTGAGAAAAAATTGTTCCTTTTCAAAAAATTGCAACTTAAGAACGGATATTTACAAAGAAATATAGAACTGAATAGAGTACCCAGGGGGCTACAGCTCTGGAGGTATCCTAATGGAGTTGGAAAAAATTCTGCAATGATGAATGAAGTTCATCAGCTATTTGATCGGGCTGGACAAGATCTTATGAGAATCATGATTAAATATAATAACCAAATAATTGAGAAGTACATGGCTGAATTAGAAGTGCAAAACAAATTCATTACAGAAGATTTACTGTTCGATCAGTACCAGCTTAACTTTAAAAATATGCTGGCAAGTGTTGACAATAGTTGCCGCATTATTTTCCAACATAAATGTGGCAAAGTTAAAAGAGACACAGACGAGTATTCCAACAACAAGGCATATCCTCTGTCTGATGGAAACCATGGCAACCAGAGTCAGTCCCCCAATCAGGATGGTGAGGGGGATCCGGAAATGATGACAGAAACAGATATTACCAGCCAGCGGCAAACCAAGATCCCTTTAGAGGGCGGGCCGTGATGGTCCGAGAGATTAAAGAACAAGGGGCGAGAAGCCTATCCGGTGAGGAGAGAGGAAGAGGCGCGATATATGGAACAAGGAGCCAGACCAAAATGGAATTTTCAACATGGTGGTTTTCAGAAGAAATGGGGGAGATAGAGGTGAGCAGCCCCAGTTATTTGCTCCCGAATGTAAGTGTTTATGAGATTTGCACTGATAATAATGTGAGCGACAATAACTTTGGTGTTTGTGATAGCAGCTATTTGGTTGTTGAATCAAGTTTTTGGAGAAGTCTTAGACCAGCTAATGTTAATTTAAATGACATGACTGTATTAGGGGGGAGTGGAATTCATATGGCAACTGGGCTGGTTACTGACAGCAAAACTGTTGATGTCTGCAGTAGCAATTAACTAGTATGTTATTTTGAAGTGCAGAATGATCCGGTCATTGTTGATTTGAGTATGGCTACATTGAATAATAAGTCAGAACTGGTATATGACATGCTTAGGGGTTTCTCTAACATAGAAGCTGCCACGAATGTTGTTAATGGCTCTAATGAGTGGATACATTTCAAGTCAACTGATGGTAATTTGAATGAATTGAGTCTTTCAGAGGGGAGTGGGATTTACAGGGGAACTGGAATGGATATAGACTATGAAATTGTGAACACCTGCAGCAGTAATGAAGCAGTACATTTGTTTGAAGTACAAAATGACTCAGTTATTGCTGAAGTGAATGTGGCTGCATTGAATAATGAATCGGAATAGATCTTTGAGAGACTCAGGGGTTTTGGTAATGCAGAATTGCCTAGGGAAGTCGTTAATGACGTCAATGACTGGACTAATACAATTGTTCGAAATGAAGTGTCACATATTGATGATGAAAAAAAAAAATTTATTAAACATTGATCAGGTGTTTGATAGTAGTATGGATACTGATGCATTGGTCGAGGTCGAAGCCTCACATCAAACTAGAATATTCAATGAGACTAGAGTTATTTTAAATAGTAGTGGTGACTGTAATATTTATAATTATTCCAAAAAAGAAATTGATATTGCCTATACTAACTTACTATCCTGGGGCCTAACATTTGTGCTAAGTAGATGGGGAAATGTGGATAAGTTCCTAACTGATTTAAAAATGTTTACCCGAAAAATGAATTTAAACATGTTTTTCATTGAAGAAGCATCAAATCAGCCCAGGAGTGGCTTATCTAAACCTAGTAAATTTAATCCCCCACGTAATAATATAGTAGCAATTTATGAGAAAATTTGTGAGATCGATATTAGGGAAGGATTTAGGAAGGCAAGAGAAGGAAGAAAGGAGGTGAATTCGAACATGAGTGTAGAGGAGCAACAAATGCTGTTTGAGTTGGTTCATGACAAAGACATTCGTATAATGAAGCCCGATAAGGGTAACAGTGTGGTGTTAATGGACAAGAATTATTACACAGATAGTATGACCTTAAGATACTTACACTGATTTCAGTTTGAACGAAATTAATATCGCATATCTCAAGCTGGATTTGATGCTTGACGACATGCTGTTTCAGGGCCAGATAAATGAATCCATTCACAGTTATTTGAAAAACGATAACCCCATGATAAGTAATATTTTTGGCATTCCAAAAATACATAAGGGGTTAAGTAACGTGAAATTTAGACCAATAGTAGATGGCAAGTGTAGTAAGACCTGCTTTATGAGTAAATTTTTGGATTATCATTTACAGAAGGGTTTGGCAGCCTTTTCTTACATCACCAAGGATTCCTGGCATTTTTTTAGAAAAATTAAATAGGATTGAAATAACTGTGGCCACCATATTGGTCATGGTGGATGTGTGTAATTTATTTTCCACAATACCACACTGGGAAGGTTTAAATTGGTTGGAACATCAATTAATAAAGACCCATCTATACGACTAGGACCAGGTAAATGTTTTCATTGCATTAATGGAAGCAGTGTTATTCAACATTTTCCTGTTTTTCGAGGGAGATTACTATAAGCAGATAACAGGGGTAGCTATGGGGGTGGCTTGTGCCCCCATATATAATAACTACGGAATATCATATTGGGAACAGGAGTTTGTCTTTCCAAGTATATTTAGTTGATATGTCAAACACTACACGTGTTTCCTGGATGATATATTTATTGTCTGGGAAGGTGGTGAGGAAAAGTTAAATGAGGTTTTGGACTATATTAATCAAACAGCTAGTTTTTTAGCCTTTACATACGAGTTTAGTGGGGATAAAATCTATTATCTGGACGTCATTTTAAAAATTAATAAAAATAAAATGGAATTGACCTCTGGTATATAAAGAAAGTCAACTTTTTCTAATTCATACTTAGATTATAGAAGTTGGCACCCTCACCATCAAAAGAGATCTATAGTTAAGGGACAGATGGTGAGGGTGGCCAGAATGGTTAGTGACCATCAGGATTTTCTAAGTGAGTTGGAATATGTTATGGGAATGTTAATCAAAAGAGGGTACCCCCCCGAGAGATGTGTGTGGCTATTATTTATAAAGAAAAGAAATGACGGCCTATATAGGGCTATTCTCAGTGGGACTTCAAGAGATGGGAGTGAGGATGTATTATTAAAAAATAGAAGACAACTGCACAACAATTTTCAAGATAGGCTAATTTTCATTACTACATTCAATTTGGATGCAGATTGGGTTACCCAAGTGGTTACCAAAGAGTATTGAAGGTTGACAAGAATGTTGAGAAAAAGATGGGTAATCCTCCACAATGTGTTTTTAGAAAGGATAGCTCCATAAAAACATTTTGGAAATGGAAAATTCCAAGGTTAATTGTGACAATAGGCCTGTGGGAAATTTTAATTGTGGTAGGTGCAATATTTGTAAGTACATTATGGTCACCAGTAGTAATTTAATTTTAAATGGACATAACATATCCATTTGTGGTCATTATAAATGCTATTCCCAAAATGTGGTTTATTTGGCTAAATGCCAACAATGTATGGCATTTTATATCGGGAAGACTTGTAGGCAGTTTAGGGAAAGAGTTAAAGAACTTATATTGGGCATCTAAAATGCCAAAGTTATCAACGCTTTGGCTAGGCATGTTGTGCACCATTCAGGGCATGAATTTAAATTTTGTGTAATTCAACAAATTGTAAAAGATGTACAGGGCAGGGTGTTAGATGTTCATTTGGATATTGCTGAGTTATAATGGCAATTACGTTTGGATGCTACAGTCTTTCTCAGTATAAATGAAAACATTAGTATAGTTCCAGTTTTAAAATTAAAAAATATATTGGGATAGAAATAAATGCAATTTATATATGACTGTATGTATAAATATGTTTTTAAATATTTTTATCATTAAGTTTTATAGTATTTGTTATTTTAACTTTCAGTTGAATTGATTGCAATATGGTTTTGTGAAAAACATTTTGGTGTGAATAATGTAGTATACTGTTTTTTTAATTAAGGCAATTAATTACAAATGGGTGGGGATGTAAGTGATATAAAAGGGGTGTGTAGTTGTTCAAGAAACAGTTCTGAAGAAGTCCTTTTGCTAACTGGATGAAACCTAGGTAAACCTGTCTTTCTACGTGCTGCAATAAAGGTTGGTTCCAGCTCTGTGCATTAGCAGTATTTTTTCTGTTTCTTGTTGTCTGACTGATGTAATAATTTGTGTGTGAGTGATAATTGATTGAATTGAAGTATTAGTGGGTGTTCTAACCAATTGAATGTTTTGAGGCATTCACAGTGATGTGTTCTAAAGGACAGGTAGATAGATATAAATAGAAGATAGACAGATGGTAGACAAATATATTGGTGAATGGATGGATGCTCCGACAAATGGACAGATAGATAATAGACATGCAGGTGGACAAATAAATATAGACAAATAGACATGTAAATAAATCTGTACAGATTAACAGATATATGTTTCACAGTAAGAGACAAGTAGAGAAGCAGACATTCCTAGTGATCAGTGTAATTGCTCCCACCACTGTGATAGGCAAATGGTGTTCTTTCGGCACTTTTTTCCTGGATTCATTTGCTATTCAGTCTGCAAGACCTTAAATGCAATGGATATAAAAAGTTTATACACCCCTGTTAAAATGCTAAGTTTTTGTGATATAAAAAAAATGAGACCACAATAAATCATTTCAAAACTTTTCCCACCTTTAATGTGACCTCTAACCTGTACAATTTCATTAAAAAACAAACAAATCTGCTAGGGGGAACATATAAAAAAACAAAAAACGTACAATGCACTAGTTGCATAAGTGTGCACACCCCTAAAATAATACTTTGTTGTGTGTGCACACCCTTAAACTAATACTTTGTTGAAGCATCTTTTGATTTAATTACATCATTCAGTCTTCCTTGGTACACACCTGCCATCAAATAAACAGACTCTGATTAACCCCAAATAAAGTTCAGCTGGCCTAGTAGGATTTTCCTGACATTTACTCGCTTGCTACAGCAAAAGCTATGGTTCACAGAGAGCTTACAAAGCATCAAAGAGATCTCATTGTTGAAAGGTATCAGTCAGGAGAAGGATACAAAATTTCCACAGCATTGGATATATCATGGAACACAGTGAAGACAGTCATCAAAGAGTGGAGAAAATATGGGACAGCAAAGATCTGGATGTCCCTCCAAAATTGATGAAAAGTTGTTGTTGTCTTTCGGCTTTTCCTGGTTAGGGGTCGCCACAGCGAAACTCCGGTCCACTAATGATTGGCAGCAGATTTTCATGAATGCTGAGGTGCCAGCTTGACGTTCAACCTTCAACGAAGGCATGCCCATTTACGCATGTCTTTCGAATGCCTACCCAACCGCGGGGAGGACATGCAGACTCCACACAGATAAGATGAAAACTGGTCAGGGAGGCTGCCAAGAGACTTACAGCAACACTGAAGGAGCTGCAGGAATTTCTGGCAAGTACTGGTTGTGTACTACATGTGACAATAATCTCCCATATTCTCCATATGTTTGAACTATGGGGTAGGTTTGCAAGACGGAAGCCTTTTCTTACACAGAAAAACAACCAGGCTTGGCTAAAATTTGCAAAACAATTCACCAAGTCTCCCAAAAGCATGTGGGAAAATGTGTTATGGTCTGATGAGAACAAGGTTGAACTTTTGGCCCCAATTCCAAAATGTACATTTGGCGGAAAAACAATACTTCACGTCACCAAAAGAACATCATCCCCATGGTGAAGCATGGTGGTGGCAGCATCATGCTTTGGAGTTGCTTTTCTTCAGCTGGAACTGTGGGGCTTAGTCAAGGTGGAGGGAATTATGAACAGTTCCAAATACCAGTCAATTTTTGCCAAAACATTCAGTTGTCTGCTAGAAAGCTGAAGATGAAGAAGAATTTAACCTTTCAACATGACAATGACCCCAAGTATACATCCAAATCAACAAAAGAATGGCTTCATTAGAAGAAAATTAAAGTTTTGGAATGGCCCAGCCAGAGCCCAGACCTAAATCCACTAGAAAATATGTGGGGGGGGGGGTGACCTGAAGAGGGCTGTGCACAAGAGATGCCCTCATAATCTGACAGATCTAGAAAACTTTTGCAAGGAAGACTAGACAAATATTGCCAAGTAAAGATGTGCCATGCTGAATGCTGTAATTAAATTAAAAGGTGCTTCAACAAAGTATTAGTTTAAGGGTGTGCACACTTATATAACCAGCTTATTTTATGTTTTTTATTTTTTATATGTTTTCCCCTAACAGAATTGTTTGCTTTTCAATTGAATTGTACATGTTATAGGTCACATTAAAGGTGGGAAAAGTTTTGAAATTATTTATTGTGGTCCCATTTTTTTATATCACAAAAACCTGGCATTTTAACAGGGATGTGTACACTTTTTATATCCACTATATATATATATATATATATATATATATATATATATATATATATATATATATATATAGTTACCTATCAAAACACCTACTCTTCATAACATCTAAACTCAAAACATCAAGACCATAACATCTAAACTTCAAAACATCGAATCTCAGAACATTGAAAACTACAAAGCAACTATAAATAACATCACACACACTGTTTGCTACATTTATGCAAGGGGGCAAGCCCCCCTGGACCCCCCAAGTGGGGGGCTCTGCCCCCATCTCCCCCGTAAATTAAATATACCAACTCCAAGGCCGCACTACAGTGGGGTTAGGAAATTAACTTTTTCCCTTACTGAAGTGCGACCTTGGAGTTGGTATATTTGATTTACAGGGGGTGTGGGGGCAGGGCCCCCCACATGTGGGTGCAGGGGGGCTTGCCCACCTGCATAAACATAGTAAAAACTGTGGGATGTTATTTATAGTTGCTTTGTAGTTTTCAATGTTTTTTTCTCTTTTAAACTGTAGTAAACTGCTTGCTACAAATATAGTAAGCAGTTTCTACAGTTTATATCCTACATAGAGCACTGTTGCACTCATGTTTTAGTTTACAAAATTCCATTGAAACTCTAGCAAACTTCTTGCTACAATTTAGCAAACAGTTGCTACAGTGAGATCACACACTGAGTGCTATATAGTTTAGATTTGACCACAAATGCAATACTGGCTTTTAAAAGCCAGTATTGCACTAAGAGCAAATGGGATGATGGATGGCCAATTGGATCACACCCTCTAACTCTTTGTACCTGGTTTAGTTGCCCCTCTACACTACTGATTTATAGTCTCAAACATTCCAACTTATTTTACTGAATTAGACGAGTTCAAATAAAAAATAATTTACAGTGAATTTAATAAAATCAGCTTATGGGACCCTTTTAAAACTATGTAAGTAATAAAATGAACATGTAGTGTCAATAAAAAAAATAAAACAATGGAATCTGGAACTAATAGAATTACAAAAAAATGCAGCTTGAAGTAATTTCTTTTAAAAGGAATATCAATATATTTTGATCACTAGAAAAAAATAGCTCTGGAAAGAATTTGTTTACATTTTATGCAATGACACCTAAGACACCTAAAGGATTAAACAAATGACTCTGGAAAGAATTAGATTACATTCTTATGGAATTGCAATGACCCCTATAAGATTGTACAAACTAGCAAACAAAAGTAAACTGATTTCAAGATGACACTATAATACATTGTCCATGATCTGATCTTGGCAAGGAAATTGCAGATACTGAAGCAATTTTTGGATTGTTCAGAGATTACTATGCTAAAACAAACAAAATGATACATTAAGTGACAGACACATTAAAAAGTATTTGAATAAAAGCTTAAGAGCTAAATTAAATGAGCATTGGATTCATGAAGCAACCAAGCCTTTAACAATTGGAGTGATAAATGACCAACTTGAAGGAGTAAAATTGGGGAAGGCTCTGGAACTTAATGGAATCATTCCAGAAATATATAAACTTTCCCCTTTGGTTATTGTATAAGTAATTAGTAATGCATTCAGTTGATTCAAAACTCTCCTTCTTGGGGATTTATTTTGATTTCACCAGTTATTAAGCTAGGCAAAGAAAAAGACTTAATTTTGTCATTTACATCTATGTTGTTACTCAACACTGATTATGAAATAGCTACTTATTTTATAGCTTATAGGTTAAAACATAATGGAAGCATTGATACATAAAGGTCATAGAGGATTTATAATCAATAGATTAACCCATGATAGCACTAAGATAGTTATATTATTGGACTATGTAAATCTTTCAAAAAGTAACTCATTAGTCTTGACAAACAGAAAACATTTCATATGGTCAGCTGATTTTTTTTTGTTTACAATTCTAGAACATTATTTGTCTTTCTGATGTATTTATGGATATAATCAAAAGACAATGCATTGATTCAAAATCACATTTTAAGATTTGACCTTTTCTTTCTCATGTCATTCACCTAAACAAGGGAACCAAATACGATTGCTCATTGTCATCATCAATGTAGTATTTTGACAGGTATGTGTATTGGAATCAATATTATTAGCTCTTAACAAAAACTTAATTAATAAGTTAAATAAAATATTTTTTATAATTTTTGTGGTACCCATGAAAATCTAGAGTTATTTTATTAGACTTTGGCTTTGGAATATGATAGCTTGAGTTTTCCTGACATGAATATATCTGTAACAGTCTCAATATTCATAACTTTAATTTATTGGATTGATTAATCTTGTCAAGAGCAGTGGAAAGTGATTCATGAAGCCATTTGCTTCTCTTACAAAACAAAATCAAAACTTTGAGTATTTAGAAATAGTTAATAATAAAATGTCACGGTGCCTAAAATTATATTTAGAGGCCATGCAATGAATATCAAATAAAATTATATCTCTGTTAACTCTAAAATACCAGAAATTATGCAAACAAATTGCATAATTTGGATCTTTGAGGTTTTGTAGACAGTAAGAATATTGTTAACATGAGAATATTTAAAAAATAAGAAATTAACTTATTGACTAGACTGTTTCCAGAGAAGTTTATCAATAAATACAGTTGATTTGATAAATACAATGCGAGACAGATTCCAAAGCAGTTGCTCTCAGTGTAAGTCTGACTCAATTTCAAAAGACTTGCTCTCAGTGTTGTTGTTGTGTCTTTCGGCTTTTCCCGGTTAGGGGTCACCACAGCGGAACTCCGGTCCGCTAATGATTGGCAGTAGATTTTTAAGTGCTGAGTTGCCAGCCCTGATGCACAGCCTTCAACGAAGGTATGCCCATTCACGCATGTCTCCATGCAGAAGACGCTCTAGCTGAGAATTGAACCGGACAGCGTCTTACTGTGAGGTGACAACGCTACCGCAGCACCACCACCGCGGGTTTAAGTAGCTTATTTCAGTGTAAGGCCAGCCTTCCAACAGGCTTGAACAAGAGGCCAGATTCCAAAACACCAGCTCTCAGTCTGCTCTCAGTGTAAGTGGTCACTTACACTGAGAACAAGTCTTTTGGAATTGGGACCTTTGAGTTAACAACAGTTCATAATATAAGAGAATTATTGCATAATAAAATTCTAGTCATAACTGGTGGAGAAGGAAAAGAAATTGCAAAGGTAATAATCTATTTGCCTGCTATTCTAAAATGAGATTTTCATTCAAAAAGAAGTCTATCAAAATGTTATAGACTAATTATAAACAGTAATAAAAATATAAAAAAGGTTATCAGAATTTTCTGAACACAAGTAATTTAGATGACTTGAAAGGAAAAAAAAGAAGTTGGAGATCAGTTAATTCTAACTTCCAGCAGCTTATATTGCAAGACCTTAATTTGGAAGTATATAACAAGAGTCTTTATTACTTCTTATAAAATAAAGTATACATAACAGAAAACACTTTTTGTTGGAGATGTAAAAAAGAAGAAAAGGCAGTCTGGCGACACATATTTTATGAATGTGAAAATATACAAAAATGTTGGTTTAATGTTTATATTTAAAATACCTGTGGTGTGAAACCTGTAAATGACAAAATTAATAATCATCATGAATATGTCAATAGTTTATGGTGTCGGATAAGATAATTTAATGATATGGAGGGCTTAATGGCAATAGCTATGCAAATGTAAAGTGTCATGGCTGTTTAAAGATTTTATTGATCAGTTTATGTCAAAATGGAAATCAGCAATTAAGCTATGGTCCAATAATTTTAAGTTAAGATTTTGAGTTTGGTCAAATTTAGAATTTCTGTTATAAAAAAATAATAAAATAAATATTATAGACATTGTTGGTGTTCATAGGTTCATAGGTTGGTACTAGACTATCCACCCTAGGGCCTATACAAGCCTAGCCATAACAATTCCCTGGATATTTCTTCCACAATATTTACTTCCCTGGACCCCTGTCTAGCAGGGCAACAGACATGATCCCCGGGGTGAATTTCCTATCTCCCATCCAATTGTCAAGGTTCCTTTTGAAGAGGGCCAAGGAGGTGCTCTGCTTGACAAGTATGGGCAGTCTATTCCAGAGTATGGGGAGTCTCTGGGTCAGGAACCTATTCCTCCAGCATGTTTTGTTCATTGCGATGACAATGTTTAGATCCCTGGAGCGTGTGGCACCGAGGGGTTGGTATTTCAACTACCCAAACATAGACTGGGAGCATTACTCTAGCTCCAACACCCTAGCCCAAAGGTTCCTAGAATTTATAAACTCAGATGCTATGGAACAACTTGTTACCACTCCCACAAGAGGGGAAAACATACTGGACCTGATCATCACCAACATGGGGGCTCTATGCTCCAGACCAGAAGTGTATCCCTCACTGGTAAGATCAGACCATAAACTAATCTCACTGGATATTCACATCCCGACCCCACCCCCTGCCCAGAAAACCACAGTGAAAAACTTCTCTAAAGCAAATTTCACACTCCTCAAAACCGAGGTGGAATCCTTCAAAGCCCCCGGGCCTGTGGAAAATATGGCCCAGACAGCAGAATCCTTTATAAATGCATTCTATGAACACCTTCTGGAATGTATGGATCATGCAATCCCAAATAAAACCAAGACCCAATCCTCCAAAGGCAGACGTCCTGTCTGGTGGACCCCAGCCATAAACAAACTATACAATAGAAGGAGGAAGCTACTACATGATAGAGCAAAATCCCAAAAAGGGAAGGCATCTCTGATCAGTATTAGCAAAAAACTACGGGCACTCATAAAATCGTCTAAGGCCAGCCTAGAGAGACAAATTGCACAGGACACTAAGGATAATCACAAGGCTTTCTTTAGTTATGTTAGGAACCTGGGTGGGAATTCCCAGATATGCTCAGAATTAGTCCAAAATGACAAAAAATACACCGAACCCACAGACATTGCCAACATCCTAGCTGACAGGTTCAGCGCAAACGTCTCCCCCCCCCTCCCCACCAAAAGGGCAAATATCTATCCCAGCAGAGTGCTGCCCCCCTGACATCTCAGATGCTCAGGTAAGAGCCGCCCTCTCCAAAGCAAAAAACACAGCATCAATGGGAACAGACGGTGTCCCAGGCTGTGTCCTACATGAACTCCAAGAAGAGCTACACCCAAACATAAAACTACTGTTCAATCTCAGCCTTACTACATGATATGTACCCAAAGAGTGGCATACAGCAACAGTGGTCCCTCTCCACAAAGGTGGTGCCTCAACGGATCCTGGAAACTATTGCCCCATAAGCCTGATTAGCTTGGTCTGCAAAGCTATGGAAAGGATCATCATGGACCTCATAAATAAAGATATTGGGGACCTACAGACACTGGATCCTACCCAGTTCAGCTTTGTTAAGGGCAGAGCCTGCCTCTTAAACCTGGTCGATTTCTTTGAAACAGTCACCAAGGCCATTAACGAGGGGAAGGTGGTCCACACAGCCTACCTGGACCTCGTAAAAGCCTTCGATACAATACCCCACTCGGGC
Organism: Protopterus annectens; assembly: GCF_019279795.1. Taxonomy (NCBI): domain Eukaryota; kingdom Metazoa; phylum Chordata; order Ceratodontiformes; family Protopteridae; genus Protopterus; species Protopterus annectens. The sequence continues at coordinate 1,328,502,165 of NC_056743.1, forward strand.
ATTATATATAAGCTCACCAGCTTAAATATAAACCCCTATGTCACTAGATGGGTTGCAAACTGGCTCAAGGACAGAACCCACATGGTTAGAATTGCTGGAGCCATGTCAGACTCCAAACCAGTTACAAGTGGCATCCCAAAAGGCTCAGTCCTGGGACCTCTCTTGTTCGGTATATATTTCTCGGAGGTACAGGCCAACATGGAAGGATTGTGGCTGACCAAGTTCGCAGATGACTGCAAACTGGGCACCATAATCGACTCTCCAGCAGACACAAGCATCTTCCAAAAGGGCCTCATAGAAACAGACAACTGGTGCCAGAGCCATGGCCTCAAGCTAAACACCAAAAAGTGTATAGTTATCCCCTTTGGCAAAAACAAAGTGCCCACAAATTACCACATAGGTGGTAATCCATTAAGTACGGAAGAAGTAATTAGAGACCTTGGGACCCAAGTTGATAGCAATCTCTCATTTAACAACTACGTGGCCAAAGTGGTTAGAAAAACATTTTATATAGCCCACCTAATCATGAAGGGATTCACATCTAGATAAGGGGAGGTCATCGTGACTCTTTACTCATCCCTCATCAGGCCCATAATTGAGTACAATGCCCCTTTTGGGATGTACCTTACCAGACACCTGCAGCAACTGGAAAGACCCCAAAAGTACCTCACCAAGAGGATCAAAGGGCTCGAACAGATGCCATATGCTGCCCGGTTAAAGAAACTCCAGGTCTACTCAGTGGCATTCCACCTGCTCAGAGGCGATCTGTGCCTGACGTATAAAGCCATGTCCAACCCGGAATTAATGGACATGCTGCACCTCAGAAAATCCAAATCCCATTGTGCTACGCACTCGAGAGACTTGAACCTCAGCACTGAAATAAATAGGACATGCTAGAGAGACAGATTCATAACCCAGAGGCTCCCTTCACTCTGGAATAGAATCCCAGTCCAGGTTAGGCAGAGTCCCTCATTGACTCTCTTCAAGAGGAATCTTGATGAGTGGATAGAAGATCATAGGATTACCCCGGGTATCACTTCTGTGTCACTCTTAGACAGAGGCACAGTATACTAACCTCGAAAAAGGGCATAGCAAAATTAATTTAAAATGGGTGGCGAAAGCCAAACACACTCTGGCTAGGCTTATAAATGCCCTAGGGCAGATAGCCTAGTATGAACCTATGAACCTATGGAGCATGTCCAACAGCTCAGGGTTTGACATGGCCTTGTATGTTAAGCAGAGATCGCCTCTGAGTAGACGATATGCCACAGAGTATAGCTGGAGATTTTTTAGATGGTCAGCATTGGACCTCTGCTTTAGGCCTGTAATTCTTTTAGTGAAGTATTTCTGCGGCCTTTCCAGCTGTTGCAGATGTCTTCTGAGGTACATACCAAATGAGGTGTTGTACTCTATAATGGGTCTAATGAAGGATGAGTACAGTGGGACAATGACCTCCTTTTTTCTGGATGAAAAGCCCTTAGTGATGAGGTGTGCCACATAGAAGGATTTCCTGACTGTTGTAGCAATGTGGTTATCGAAGGTGAGACCACTGTCCACCTGTGTCCCTAAGTTTCTTATCACACTTTCAGTATTTAGTGTACTGCCACCTATGTGGTAATTCATGGGTACATGTTTTTTCCCAAAGGGGATAACTATACATTTCTTGGCATTAAGCTTGAGCCCATGGCTCTGGCACCAAGCATCTGTTTCTGTAAGGCCCTTTTGTAGAATATCCACATAATTAGGGGATTCAAAAATGATTCCCAGTTTGCAGTCATCTGCAAACTTTGTTAGCCAAGATCCCTTAGTGTTGGCCTGTACTTCAGAAAAGTAGATGCCAAACAAGAGCGGCCCCAGGACTGAACCCTGAGGTACTCCACTTGTCACTTGTCTGGAGCTGGATTTGGAGTTGGCTACTTTTACAGTTTGAGTTCTGTCAGTAAGCCAGTTGGCAACCCATCGAGTGATGTAGGGATTAATGCCCAGCTTAGTAAGTTTATCTATGATTATGTTGTTCTCTAATTTCATTTGTGACTTTATTGTCTTCCTTTCTCTGTTTATATTTGCTTTAAAGTTGAAAATCAATAAAACTTTGCAAAAAAAAAAAAATAATAATAAATAAATAAATAAATACAAAAATAAAAAATACAAACAAACAAAAAAAAGAATAAAAACAGCAGATTATTTGGCTTTCCAAACTAACAGAAATAGGTCAGGTTTTCTCCAGCAGATATCCTCAGTCTATATGGAAACCAAAGTTCAAGGTTGCAGAGTTCTCCTAAATAGATTATAGCACTGCGTTTTAGATAACTCCACTAGATACACATATCCACATATCTCAGCTGGGTTGTCATACTCAAAGGCACCAGTATCTTCAATCAAAAGCTCTGCTTACCTCTTGTTGTCACCCATATTAAGAACTAAGTTCTTCTTTTTTTGCTTGTGGGCTACTTCCTTGTATATAACAACAACAATAAGCATTTAATGGGTATTACAAATCAATTTCCTGCTTGACATTCTGTAAGAATGCCCCAACTCACCAGTAACTTGCCTTGAATTTAATGACACAATACACGTTTACTACATTCAACATGTTACAACTACTCAGCTCTTCCCACACAAAACCATGGGTTTGGGACTTACCATGATGGTTTGTAGGATCTTGGAAATCCATCAGTCTGTAATATAAATAGGACCTGCTGGAGAGACAGGTATGCATCCCAGAAACTACCCCTTCTCTGGAGCAGGCTCTCCATGCATGTGAAGCATAGTTCCTCCCTAACCAAATTCAAGTCTAACTTGGACAATTGGATGAGGAACAGCAAATTCATCCCTGGTTTGTCAGCTGTCTCTAATGGACACTGGCAGCTTGTAAAAGGTTCATCTTCCAGGTCCCTGCTTGTAAATGGTTTATCTCCCAAGCCCCTGCTTACACTGCTCAAGGGTACCAAAACTTGTCAGAGATTTGGGATGCATGGCTAGACTTAAAAAGGCCCTTGTGTTTGTTAGCCTAGTACATACCTATGAACCTATAAATTTGCAAATCCAGTCCTGTGCATCAGTTTAAACTTAAAATGCTGCAGAGATAGTGCCCATCAGTATAGCTTAGTATTCTTATCTGTCTGCTTACCCGGACACTGCAGTTGCAAAGCTGAAATACCTACCCAATAAAAAGCACTTCATGAAATAGATGGCCAACCTGATTGCTGAATACTCTTTTCTGTGATGGAATACCTCCTTTATGCATTAATTATTTGATGATATAACTCTTAGGGTATACTTCACCTTGGATATTTTGGGATAGCACCACTGCTAAACCTTACTTTGATGCCTCAGTCTATATGGTAAATTAATTTAATAAAATCAGGAGTTACTCTGTGGCACAGAGAGGTAAAGCCCTTACCAGGACCTAAGGATGCCAAAAGTGCCAGGAAGAGGTGAGTGAGAGATGCACAATTTACATTGGCATGCTCTCCTAGGAAGGAGGGTTGAAGTGGATCTATGTTTTGTGGTGACTTGGCACTCCAGGGGAGTGGCATACATTGCTCTCTTGACAATAAACTCCAGAAGGAGAGGGATGTGGTTCTGCCCAAAGCATTTGGTGGACCTTACAGAGGTATCAGGGAGTAGCCGGTGGGCAGCAGTATGCCAAAAAAACAAAAAAATTCAAATAAAAAGAATCAGAGTTGGTAACACTGATTAAGAAAAAATAGGATTTTTTTTTTAATTTTACTTGCTCTGTCTGACTTAAGAGATAACTGACATTAACAGGAGCTTTCACTCTTATGAGATTTGTCATAGAACATGCAATGGTTTCTAAATTAGGCTCATAGTTTTTGTAGTAAACAAACAATCCAAGAAAACCTTCACCTGTGTTTTAGTGGAGGATACAGGCACTTTTTTATTGCCTTTATGTTTTGTA